>NW_015164724.1:320871-321206 GCF_001447785.1 Gekko japonicus | reverse complement strand
GCCACATGTATCTGTCTGTGTTGCCCCAGTAACGCCAGAGGTAGGTGTGACGTGGTTGGATGTGGAATTTTATGCTTTTACCTATGTCTTGTAGCTCTTGAACCCACAGCATCATATCTCTAATAAAGGATTACACTGCCAATAGTGTGTGTGGAGAGTGAATTAGCTGGGGGCCTCACACATTTATGCATGGTGGCAAAACTATTTATGTGTATTAATTTTGGCTGTAAGTAGAACAGTATAAGCAGACAGTAGTCTCTAGTGTGATTTGTACAGCGGGACAGATCATTCTGTTTATTTGTTGGTCGAGCCAGTTTGGTGTCGTGGTTAAGTGT
>NW_015164724.1:309587-320547 GCF_001447785.1 Gekko japonicus | reverse complement strand
TCTTCTTCTTCTTCTTCTTCTTCTTCTTCTTCTTCTTCTTCTTCTTCTTCTTCTTCTTCTTCTTCTTCTTCTTCTTCTTCTTCTTCTTCTTCTTCTACCACTAGGAAGTTGGCATTCCTAAATGTGGTGCCTGCTCTATAGCACGGGCAAAAATGACAACTATTTGGCATTATTATCCGGACGGGTGGAAGCTGCATGAAGCTCACGGTTCCTTCTGCTCGGAGAGGGTACGGATAAATAACGGGACGCAGACAAAACCACCCTCCCGTGTCCCTCTTGTGTCTGAAACTCCCATTAAAAAATCTCTGCCGAGGCCCAGGCTCTTCTGGCAACAAAGCCTCGTTTGAAGAAAACGCTACCCGGAGAATCAAAGGCTTCGCCGCTCAGCCCGTGGAGGCGGCGGCAGCACCCTCCCGCCATCCAAGGGGAAATTAGCAGCAAAGGCCGGCTGGGGAGGCTCCACAAAATCGATATGTGCTCTCTGGCAATGCCTGCCGCTTCTCAAGGAGACTGACGTTCGGGGGCAGAGTCCAGGGCTGCGCGCGCAAGGGAGCCCGAGCGGAGCAAGGTGTGTAAAACCTGACAATGGGAACATCTTCGAGGATCCAATCCAGCTGGGCGAGGAATGGATTCTGGAAGAGGAGCCGCATCGCTCTCTCTTCCAGCAAAAAGCAGCTCATCCTATACAGACACATTCCCCAAAGGCCCGTGCCAGTACAAAGGGCAACATGTTTATTATGGCACTGAAGCGTTCACTGGAGAGCCAGTTTGATGTCGTGGTGAGGAGCACTGTTATGTACGTGGATCGCCACCGGGGGTCCGCGGCTAAAGCAGGAGCTTGGTCCCCAAACACAAAGGGGACCTAGGATCCCAGTCCACCTAGAGCCCACCAATAGCACCCTTGGTGGGAAATTCAAACCCTCCAATGGGGGCAGAGGTGTGCCAGGTGGAGTGTATATAGTTGGCCTTGCAGGGCCGTTTTGCCTTGTCTTGTGAAGTACAATAAACGCATCTGAACGCATGTCGTAGTCCGAGTTCTCCAGTACTTTTCAAGCACGGACTCCGATCTGGGAGAACCGGGTTTGATTCCCCGCATCTCCACATGCAGCCAGCTGGGTGACCTTGGGCAAGCCACAGTTCTCTCAGAGAAGGTCTCTCAAGAGCAGTCCATCTCTGAAAAGGACAACGAAAACTGAAGACTTGTCCAGAAGCTTCGTTCGAATTTGTGGAATGGAATTTGTGAAATTGAATTGGCTATAATATTATGTGAAAACTGCGAATGTTTTTGTTCTTCAAGATATACATTTTTTAAAAACGGTGAATGTTTTGTGTTTGCATTGTATAGAAAAGGAGAAAACAATATGCAGACGATATTGACGTCGTTTTTTCAGTCTTCTCAACCGAGAATAGGGGCAGGAGTTTGCCCGCCAGAGTTCGGCAGATGGGAAGCCTGTTTGCTGGTCACCCTCAGGAGAGCTGGGCCTACAGAAGGTGTTCAAAGCCAGGCCAGGACAATTCTGGGCACCAAGAAATGTCACAGTTAAGAATTTCTTATATTTTCCGGTTTGGTGTGGCGTAGGAGGGCGGACTCTAATCTAGGAGAACCGGGTTTGATTCCCCACTGCTCCACTTGCAGCTGCTGGTGTGACATTGGGCCGGTCACAAGTTCTTTCAGAGCTGTTCTCTCAAGGGCAGTTCTCTCGGAGCTCTCTCAGCCCCACTCACCTCACAGGGTGTCTGTTGTGGGGAGGGGAAGGGAAAGGAGATTTGTAAGCTGCACTGAGATTCCTTTGGGTAGTGAAGGGCGGGGTATAAATCCAATCTCTTCTTCTTCTCCTTTCCCTTTAGGCCAAGTTGTCTGCACTGGCTGTTGATGAAAATACGCAGTTAAGGAACCAGTGGAAACCGAAGACCAAAGAAGGGGCCTTTTCACTTGCAAAGCCACATCCTGGAATACCTGTTCCAGAGTAGGCTTGCCAACTTCCAGGTGGTGGCTGGAGAGCCCCTTGGATTACAGCTGATCCCCAGGCGACAGAGATCAGTCCACCTGGAGAAGATTGTTAAGTCGCTCGCTTAACAAAGTAGTCGGAGAGTGACTCAGCTTTATTCAACAACTCCAACACAACTCCAACGTTCCTGTGCGTTCCTGCCCAAAAATCGCCCTGCCCCCACCCACCCACACTGAGGTGACCCATCATTATTTAATATATGTTACTTACAGACTGACTTCTATTTTTTATTTTTTCCCCTTGTGTCAGTGGTGTTTTTTGGACCACAACTTTACCAAAAAAAAAAAAAAAGCCCTAGCATACAATTGCAGGTGCTCGCAGCTGCGGCATCCACTCATGCTAATTCATCTATTCCTCAAGACGAGCGCACTTGAGCATCGCCTCCGGTGTCTCTGCCAGGGCGCTGGATTGTGCCCAGCTCCGACATCAGCAACAGCTCGGCTCATCAGCCTTGCGTACTGGCTTACGCCTTTGCTTATCAGCAGTCTGCTGCTTAAAGCACTGTGTGAATAGACTGACATTAAGATTTTCGGGAATGACTAAACAACAAAAGAAACACCCCCCTCCCTCTCAAAAAAACAGTTTCGCTCAGATGCACACTCCGTCTGAGAGGTGTTTACTTGGAAATCTCACAGAGTTCGATAGGATTTCTTCCCATTTGTATAGGACTGCAGCCTTAAGGATAACACACATACAGATCCAAGACGTTCATGCCCTTGATAGTCATCAGAGTTGCCTTAACCCTTCAGGGTACTGAGTCAAATACAGAATGGAAAGAGAAGACCCCAGCCTAACAGTGAAGGGAACCACGAACACACATGAAGCTGCCTTGTACTGAATTAGACCATGAGTCCATCAAGGTCAGTATTGTCTACTCAGACCGACAGTGGCTCTCCAGGGTCTCAGGCTGAGGTGTTTCACATCACCCTCCTCCCTGGAGATACCGGGGCTTGAACCTGGGACCTCCTGCATGCCAGGCAGAGGCTCTTCCACTGAGCCACACCCCCTCTTTACAGCTCTCCAGGGTCTCAGGCTGAGGTCTTTCACACCACCTCCTACTCGATCCTTTTAACTGGAGGTGCCAGGGATTGAACCTGGGACCTTCTCCATGCCAAGCAGAGGCTCTGCCAGTGAACCACAGCCCCTCCCTATATGGAATGGTGTAAGACTACTGAGGCAAACTAAAACCCGTTGTGTTCATATTTTCCGGATTGCTTCCTGCTCTGTACTGCTGGTGGTGATCCTTTCCAGCAAAAGGAAGCCACCTTTGCTTGATGGAAGTCTCAAGTTCCAGGAGAAAAGAGCAAGAGTCCAGGAGTATCTCAAAGATTAACAACATCGGAGGCCAGGTACACTGACGCGTGAAAGCTCATCCCTTGCCACCAGAGGTCATTTCGTAGAAAAAGCGGTGCAGGAGCTCATTCGCATAACTCATTAGCATAACTCATTAGCATATGCCACACCCCCTGACATCACCAGAAGTGTGTCAGAAGGCAACACCCCTTGCTCAGGCTCCACTGGACTCTTTTGGATTGCAAGCTATGGTGGGGGGGACATGCAGATCTGTCCTCACAGAGGAGGGAGAGCTTGTACCTGAATAAAACATGGTCTTCAAGGTGCCACTGGACTGTTTTGGACCGGGGGGCTGGGGGGAGCTCTGCAACTTACCTGGCTGCTTCTCGCTCTGACTGAGGGCTGCTGGGTGCAGGGGGCGGGGCTTGTCGTATGTGCCCGCCCCCTGGGCTCTTTACTGCCGGAGCTCAGCTCCTGTGCGCTCCTGCAGGAAATGAATGGTGCTCCTGGACTCTTGCTCTTTTCTCCTGCAACAGATGGACTAACACGGCTGCCCATCTTGATCTATCTCCAGGCAAGTTCCAGGGCAAGTCTCCTAGTGTCATGACCCCTAGTGTCATGGACCTGTGGAATGCAACCCTCAGGGAGGAAAAAGCAGCATGTTTTTTCCACTGGTATCTTGTTTAATCATTTGCGGATACTAGGTCAGAGTGTTCCGTTGAGGGATACGGATGGTATTGCCACTCCCCGTTGCATCTGTGGTCTTCAGCCCTTCCCGATCCAGGAGGACCCACTGAGCTGCAGCCACATGAGAGGAAGTCGCACGACATCAGGATCATGTGACCAAGGCTCCCTCTAAGCTGTCGAGTCCTGTGAGCAAAAATTCTACTCCCCCCCCAAAAAATAAATTTTATTATATTTTTTTCTTTACAATCAACTTTCAAAACTTAGATAACAAGAAAGTCATAGGATGTTACATTAATACAAGCGTAAAAGAAAGGAATTATGCCCAAATACAAATATGCGGTTCTGTTGGAGGAAAGCAAAAATTCTACTTTGTGAGTTCCTGGCATTAAACTTGTGAGCGAGCGATTTGGCTGCTGCATGAATTAGTTTGCTCTGGAGCCCTCCTTCCTGAGCTCAGACAAAAATCTGTGAGCCGGAGGCTAAAAAACTATGACCTAGCTCACACTAACTCAGCTTAGAGGGAACACTGCATGTGACCTGTAGTGATAAGCTCAACGGTGTCAAGGTCAGGACGAGAGGCAGGCGACTCCAAGACCTGGGGACAGGCAAAGCAAGTCAGTCCTCAGGAGGTGTCCAATCATGAGGAACCTTCTCTGCCGCTGAATATTCTCACCTGCCTTGCTTCTGCCTTGCTTCTTTTCCCACAGGCATGCCCAAAAGAGCCAGAGGGCAGGGCACCTTTGCTCTCTACTCTGAAGGACCTTCCCCAAACCAGCAAACCCCCCCCCCCCCAAACAGCAGTTCTGTTGGGGCTCATGACCGAGGAGGAGCCGATGATTGACTTGAGGGATCCTTACTGTGAGCTGGAGGCCATGGCTTCATATCACCGGATGCTGCAGTGTACTACTACTGTCGAAGGAAGGGATTTTCCAGTTCTGCATTTCCATGCTTTTGGTTCTCAAATTGCCTACCGGTACACCTTGACTCTCCTGCCAGCCTAGCAGTTCGAAAGTAAGAAATTGCAAGTAGATAAATAGGTACCGCTTCGGTGGGAAGGTCACAGTGTTCTGTGCACCTCAGCGTCTAGGCATGATGGCCACATGACCACGGAAACGTTTTCGGACAGCGCTGGCTCTTCGGCTTGGAAATGGAGATGAGCAGCACCCCCTAGAGTCGGATTTGACTGGCTTTCGAGCAAGGGAAACCTTTACCTTTATGCCTTGACTCTGTGCTGGTTAGATTTGGTTGCCAGCATATACTATAGTGGGTTAGTATACCCAGCTCTGAGTTGGGAAATACCCAGAGATTGTGGGGGTGGAGCATAGGGAGGGCGGGGTCTGGGGAGGGGAGGGGCCTCAGCACGGTATAGTGCCACAGAGTCCACACTCCAATGCAGCCATTTTCTCCAGGGACCTTGGTCATCTGGAGAGCAGCTGTAGTACCAGGAGATCTCTACCTGGAGGTTGGCAACCCTATGCTGTAGACACATCTTTATCGACAATGGATGCCCACTGCTGAATGGAAGACTTTATTCTGCAACAGTACCCAGCAGAAACGGAAGTCCCACAGTGCCCACAAATACCTCTTGGCTCTCCCCATATGTGAGGTTCTTGAACAATTACATGTTCCTTCAACCAGATTAAACTCAGTGATTAATAATCGTTTCTAACTATGCCTTGCTATCAGTATGGCTGTCCTCAGGGGTCGTTTCGTAGAAAAAGAGCTAGGGGAACGCATTAGCATAACTCATTAGCATATGCCACACCCCGTGACATCACCGGAAGTGTGTCATAAGGCCACACCCCCTGACATCACCGGAAGTGTGTCATAAGGCCACACACACCGCCCCCAACGGTCCTGGCCGCCACTTGCAAGGCCAGCAGGAGTGCAAGGAAGCCCTGGAAGGCCCTCCCTGGCCCCAGGCAGGCAGGGGTGGGGAGAGGCAGGGAGGAAGCAACTTACCCTCCCTCTTCTCCTGCCTCCTCCTGGCTGAATGAGGGCCGGAAGTGGGGCGGCCGGAAGCAGGGGGCGGGGCTTTGTCATGTGCCCCGCCCCCCGTAGCTCACCCGGGGGAACTGCGATCCCCCCCGAAATGACCTCTGGCTGTCCTTATGATTGGGGGGGGGCCTTGGGTATTTAATGCAAGGATGTGTTGGAGTCATAAAGGTTTCCCTTGTTCGAAAGCCAGTCGAATCAGACTCTAGGGGGCAGTGCTCATCTCTGTTTCCAAGCCAAAGAGCCAGCGCTGTCCGAAGACGTTTCCGTGGTCATGTGGCCGGCATGGCTAAACGCCCAGGCGCACGGAACGCTGTTCCCTTCCCACCAAAGTGGTGTCTATTTATCTACTTGCAATTTCTTGCTTTCGAGCTGCTAGGTGGGCAGGAGCTGGGGCCAGAGACGGGAGCTCACTCCGTCTCGTGGCGCTCGGGTCTCGAACCGCCGAACTACAGACCTTCCGGTCTGCAGCTCGGCATCTTAATCTCTGAGCCACCGCTCAGCCATGGATGTGCTTCTTGGTATCAATGGTAGGAGAAGTACGGCCATTCCTTTTCTCATGGAAGTGACTGGCAGCCATTCCTCTTGCAGGGCTGGCGATCGCGGGGAGATTAGAGGAGCATATTCTGGGAGGCGTGGTCACCTTGGAGACCCCCGGAGTCGGGTAAATTGCGTGATTTCTTCCATATGCTATTTGGATTGATCTGGGTGGTACAATGCGGGCTGAAAGTTGCCAGGCGGCACCTGGGGAATCTCCCAGAATTACAACTGATCTAGCGTTGCCAGGTCCCCTCTGGCCACCGGTGGGCGATGGGGTGTGTGTGTAGGGCTGCCAGTTCCAGGTTGGGAAACGCCTGGAGATTTGGGGGTGGAGCCTGGGGAGGAGAGGGGCCTCAGTGGGGTGCAATGCCTTGGAGCCCGCCCTCCGAAGCCTCCCTTTTCTCCATCTGAGAGCCAGTTTGATGTAGAGGTTAGGAGCGTGGACCGGGTTTGATTCCCTACTATTCCACATGCAGCTGCCCCAGACATAAGAGCTTGTACCTGAATAAAACTTGGTCTTAAAGGTGCTACTGGACTGTTTTGGACCGGGGGCCAGGGATGGGGCTCTGCAACTTACCTAGCTGCTTCTTGCTCTGACTGAGGGCTGCTGGGAGCAGGGGGTGGGGCTTGTTGCATGTGCCCGCCCCCTGGGCTCTTTACTGCCGGAGCCCTGCTCCTGTGCGCTCCTGCAGGAAATGACCCCTGGTCTTAGCTCAGGAAGGATGGCTCTAGAGCAAACTGATTTATGCAGCAGCCACATCGCTCGCTCACAGTTTTAATGGCAGTAGAATTTTTGCTCACGAGACTCCACGGCTCAGAGGGAGCATTGGATGGAATGCTACAGAGTCCACTTTCCAGAGCGGCCACTTTCTCCAGGGGAATGGATCTCTTGCCCCGTCTCGGCTCCTGTTTCTCCAGCTGCAAGAACGGTGAGTTCGTGTTTCTAGACAGAGGCGTGTGTGGGGGGGTCCCTTTCCATTTGAGCTGTGAGTGTTTCCACTGAGACTGCAGAACTCAGCGGGGATTGGATTACAAACAATCACGCAGCTATCGGATCGCAGGGGCTAAAGCAGGGTTGCCACCGCAGTGTTCCCTCTAAGCTGAGTTAGTGTGAGCCAGCCCACAGATTTTTAGCCTCCGGCTCACACATTGTTTGTCTTAGCTCAGGAAGGAGGGCTCCAGAGCAAACTAACTGATGCAGTAGCCAGATTGCTCGCTCACGACTTTAATGCCAGTAGCTCACAAAATAGAATTTTTGCTCACAAGACTCCACAGCTTAGAGGGAACGTTGGATGCCAGGTCTCGGTTGGAAAATACCTGGAGACTTCGAGGGTGGATCCGGAAGAGGGCGGGGTTTGGGGAGGAGCCTCCGCATGGTACCATGCCACAGGGTCCACCCTTCGAAGCAGCCATTTTCTCAAGGGGAGCTGATCTCTGTCAGCTGGGAGATCCGTTGCAAAAGCGGGAGATCTCCAGGCCTCACCTGGAGACTGGCAACCCTAGGCTAAGGGAGAGCAGAGGATGCCCTGCGAAGGTAACGGTCACAGCTCCCCCCCTCTCTGTATCTCTCTGTCTTTCTCCCTCTGTCTCTGATTCAGGCTGGGGAACGGTCAAAAGCACCCTCACATCACCGCCTTCAAATAACCAGCGGGCCGACCGGCATTTTAGGCTGGCCTTTGTGAGATTTTGCCGCACGGCTAGAGCGCGAGGCCTGCCTTGTTGCAGAGCCTCCGACGGCCGGAGACACCCCAGTTCCTCGGAGGTGAGCTGGCTCGTGCCGGAGATGTCGCCCAGCCCTTGGCAATCCCCGGGCGAGGGCACTGCGGCAGAAAGTAGAACAGGAGGAGAGGCTGCCCCCCACTTACGTGGCGGAGAACACGCGTCCTCAGGGCCCGAGGGAAAGCAGCAGACACACACACACACACACACCCCCATTGCTGGGTGAAATCCGCACGCGCTTCGGTCTGGGCCCTGGGAAATGGAGGAAGGAGGGCCGTGAGCCGTCGGCTTCCGTGGGGGGATGCCGGCAATGAGCCGGAAGGGCTCACGTGGCCCACCCGAGGAGGCCTTTGGAGACTCATCTGCTCTCGTCAGCTGAGTGCAGCCATACGGTTGGAGCCTTTGGAAAGCGCCGGAATGAACCTTCCACCAGGCCACAGCAGCTGCCAGCCGTGGCTGAGCGGGAAGGGAGGCTCTCTCTCCACCACCACCACCCCCTCCCGGACTGCGGAGCTGTCCCTACCTCCTGCGGCAGCTGTTTCTGCAGCCGGTCTGCCCAGGTCAAGGTCACAGGAGCCCACGCAGGACAAGATTTCTGAGGCCGGCAGAGAGAGACAGAGACAGAGAGAGAGAGAGAGAGAGAGAAATCCACCTCAGGCTGGAAGCGGAGATGATGGATGTGCCATTCCGAGGCGAGGCTGGTTAATTGTATCGCTGATGTGTCATTAATTCCCATCACCGCTTTGCGTGCATCTATTGACCCAACAATAACAAGAGCGGACTGCATTCCCACATGACTTTAGTTTCAAGAGCCAGCGGGGTGTGGCGGTTAGAGGGTCTGCCTGGGATCAGGGAGACCCAAGTTCAAATCTGCCATGGGAGCTTGAGCCAGGCAGGTCCGCTCCACCTTAACTAGGGTTGCCAGCCTCCAGGTGGGGCCTGGAGAGCTCCCGCTTTTGCAACCGATCTCCAGCTGACAGGGATCAGCTCCCCTGGAGAAAATGGCTGCTTGGAAGGGTGGACTCTGTGGCACGGTACCCTGCTGAGGCCCCTCCCCACACCCCACCCTCTTCTGGATCCACCCCCCCAAAGTCTCCAGGTCTTTTCCAACCCAGGCCTGGCAACCCTAAGTCCTTAACCTACCTCACTGGGTTGTTGTGAGGATCAAATGGGAGAGAGAACAGTGTAAGCTGCTTTCAGTTCCCATTGGCAAGAAAGGCAGGGTCTAAACGAAGGAAACGAACTAAGGACAGGTCCCCTGTTTGCATGCAGTGCTCCTGAAAGCTATAGGGAGAGACAGGGCTATTTTTGGGCAGGAACGCACAGGAACGGAGTTCTGGCTGGCTCCTGAGTTGGCCACGCCCAGCAGGAACTCATTAGCATAATAGGCCACACCCAACAGCAGGAACTCATTAGGATTGGCTACATCAGGGGTGTGTGGCCTAACATGCAAAGGAGTTCCTGCTACAAAAAAAAGGCCCTGGGTTTTGACAACAAACAAGGTCAACAGAATAAGAAGCAAAAGGTGGGTGTGGCTGGATGACCACACTTCTGGTAACATGGGGGTGCGGCCTAATATGCTAATGTGCTGTGCTGTCAGGGGTGTGGCCCAATATGCTAATGAGTTTCTGCTGTTGGGTGTGGCCTGTTATGCTAATGAGCTCCTGCTGGGCTTTTTCTACAAAAAAAGCCCTGGGGAGAGACGAACCTGGTGCACTCTGGATCTGCACGAGGGTCTTGCATGTGCTGTCCGTGTTTCTTGGCAGGGGTCATTTCGTAGCAAAAGAGGCGCAGGGGCTCATTAGCATAACTCATTAGCATAACTTACCTGCATATGCCACACCCCCTGACATCCTTGGAAGTGTGCCAGAAGGCAACACCCACTGCAACTTACCTGGCTGCTTCTTGCTCCTCGTGGCCCGGGGCTGCTGGGAGCAGGGGGCGGGGCTTGTGGCATGTGCCCGCCCCCTGGGCTCTTCACTGCCGGAGCTCCGCTCCTGTGCGCTCCTGCGGGAAATGACCCCTGTTTCTCGGTGTGCTAATGGCGGAGGGCGTGCACCGATTGCCGGGCCCGGATACACAGGATTCCTAATGCAACTCAGAATATTCCTTTTCTGAGTCTCACCAAAGTTTGGTTCATGTCTATCCAGACCGGAAAGTCCCAGCAAATCACGCCGCCTAAGTAAAATCTCCCACAGCACTTCAAAATGGAGATAAATTAGCAGAAGGATCGTGAATGCAAAACTGGGTCAGGGCAGTGACGAATTCAGCTTTGAGACCTGGGGAGATCAGAGTGGCCCATCCTCTGTCATTTGTTCCAGCCCCTGACAAAAGTGGCCATGGGGTGTGTGGGGGGGAGCAATCACGTGTCTGCCTCATCCACGGATGGAGAGGGGTGGGTGCAGGGATGGGGGCATCTGAGCTCTTCCCCACAGTATTGCACCGTGTCAGCCTCTTTCTTTCCTCCCCAACCCCGGCCTATTTCTGGCCCTGGAGCTAAGATGAAAGGAGAGTGTCTGAAATAAGAGGGGATTGGAGAAACATCTGGAGCAGAGGTCCACCAGTGGCTATTAGCCACAAGGCATAGGTGAAACACCCTGTCTGGGGCAGTGATGCTCTGTATTCTTGGTGTTGGGGGGGGCAACAGGGGGAGGGCTGCTGGAGTTCTGGCCCCACTGGTGGACCTCCTGATGGCACCTGGGTTTTGGCCACTGTGT
>NW_015164724.1:305855-308947 GCF_001447785.1 Gekko japonicus | reverse complement strand
TTCAGACAACAGGATTTAGCTTGGAGTCAGTTACCCATCAAAACAGACACTAAGTATAAACCAGAATAAAGTTTATTTAGCACAGAACTCAACACAGACTACAGGAAGTACTGAAAACAAGAAAATATATGGCCCTTGGCCCTGACTAAACATTAGAGATCTGCATAGTTACCAACTTCAGGAATCCATAGCCCAAGACAGTCCATTGTAACAAAGTCCAACTAGGTCCCATCTTTGTCCATGGTTCCAGCCATGTGCTCAGCTGCACCAAAGAATCCTTTGTCTCCCAAAGAGCACATGACAGAGACACAGCATTTCAGGGTACATCCAAGAACAGAGAGAGAGCAAGGGAAAAAGTGAGCTCCTCTCTAATGGTTAGCCAATTTGAACCCCAATCTCATTATGACCGGCCCTGGCCAGTAGCCAACCACAATGAGACAGGTACTTTCCAAATTTGGGGTTGTCATGGTAAATGGGTGGGGATAGGTTGGGTCCAGAGACCAGCCTCTGCAGTAAGCTGATCCCTGACCCCCCTCCCATCCAGGAGGCTACGTGCCTCTCTGCCATGCTTCAGCAGAGGCACTTGGTTTATGGGGGCAATTTGAGCAAATGGTCAGCCACCTGGCTTACATAGGAAATGCACACCACAGGGGTCAGCTAGATACATTCCAAGGGAGAAACATGAGCCTACAGAACATTCAAAGGGAGACATGAGGCCTATAGGAATTAATATTTCTATACAGCATGATCCAACATGGCTTATCTTATGTTCTTATGTCTGGGGCAGTGATGCTCTGTATTCTTGGTGCTTGCGGGGGGCAACAGGGGGAGGGCTTCTGGAGTTCTGGCCCCACTGGTGGACCTCCTGACGGTCCCTGGGTTTTGGGACCAGTGTGACACAGAGTGTTGAACTGGATGGGCCATTGGCATGATCCAACATGGCTTCTCTTATGTTCTTATGACTGGGGCAGTGATGCTCTGTACTCTTGGTGCTTGGAGGAGCACAGTGGGAGGGCAGCTGGAGTTCAGGCCCTGCTGGTGGACCTCCTGATGGCCCCTGGGTTTTGGCCACTGAGTGACACAGAGTGTTGGACTGGATGGGCCACTGGCTTGATCCAGCACAGCGTCTCTTATGTCCTTCACAGCGTATAGGGAAGGAGCCAGTTCAGTTGCCCTCACCCCATGTGCCCTTTGTGATGAAAGGAGACCTAACATTGGGTTGCAAATGGTGAGTTGCGAAATCCCTGCGTATTTTAGGGTGGAAGGCATGATTTAGGGAGGGGAGGGACCAGAGCAGGGTATTGTACCACAGAGTCCACACTCCGAAGAAGCCAGTTTATCCAAAGGGACTGATGTCTGTCGTCCAGAGATCCATTATAATCCTGGGAACTCTCCGGCCCTACCTGGAGGCTGGCAACACCACTTTGTCTGCTGCTTACACAAGAACAGAGCAGACCGGGGACGTAGCCAGGATGTTTTTTCTTCAGGGGGCACTTAAATAAGTCCGGGGCACCCCTGCACACACCCCTGTGAGCAGGACTATTTTGGGGCAGGAACGCACAGGAACAGAGTTCCGGCTGGCTCCCAAGTTGGCCACGTCCAGCGGGAACTCATTAGCATAATAGGCCACACCCAACAGCAGGAACTCATTAGGATTGGCTACATTAGGGGTGTGTGGTGGCCTAACATGCAAAGGAGTTCCCTCTACAAAAAAAGGCCCTGGGTTTTGACCACAAACAAGGTCAACAGAATAAGAAGCAAAAGGTTTGTGGCTGGATAACCACACTTCTGGTAACATGGGGGTGCGGCCTAATGTGCTAATGTGCTGTGCTGTCAGGGGTGTGGCCCAATATGTTAATGAGTTCCTGCTGTTGGGTGTTGCCTATTATGCTAATGAGTTCCTGCTGGGCTTTTTCTACAAAAAGAGCCCTGCCTGTGAGCCAACCAGCCCTGGGATAGCCCTTGACTTACCTGGGAGGGAGGAGCTGGTGCCGCTTTGCATGCCTGAGAATAATTAAGGGCAATTCCCCACCTGCACACTCCCGGCCGAAAGGAAGTAGCCTCCCCACTCAGCTTTCCTGGTGGCCTCTCTAGGATTTCAGCCTCAATGGTCTTCCCTGCTGTGGGGCTGAGACAACCAGGAGAAGAGAAGAAGAGGAGATTGGATTTATACCCCGCCCTTCACTACCCAAAGGAGTCTCAGAGCAGCTTACAAACTCCTTTCCCTTCCCCTCCCCACAACAGACACCCTGTGAGGCAGGTGGGGCTGAGAGAGCTCTTTCGAGAACTGCCCTTGAGAGAACAGCTCTGAGAGAACTGTGATTGACCCAAGGTCACACCAGCAGCTGCGAGTGGAGGTGTGGGGAATCAAACCCATTTCTCCCAGATTAGAGTCTGCGCACTTAACCACTACACCGAACTGGCCGTGACAATGGTGGGGAGGCTGTGAGCTCCTCGGTGGTGGCAGCAGCGGCGGCAATCTGTCCCCAGCCCCTGGTCCAGCCATGCCCTACTCATGGGGTTACTCCTACCAGCTGCCAGGCTTGCTGGCACTCGCTTGTGCTCATAGGGCAGGGTGACGGCTTGGCGAAAAATCTATATATCTAATAGCGAAGGCGCCCTCTGCGTGCAGATATCTAAATCCGCACATTGGGGGCACCTGGGGGGGCAGGGAGATTTTCCTGCACACTTGGGGCAGTCCCCAGGTGTGCACAAAAATCTAAAAAGTTGAAAAAATATAGGGGGGGATATTTAAATCCCCCCAAAAGAATAAGAGTCTTCCCTGCACATGAGCAGGGAACGCTCTGGGAACTCTGCGGCGGGCTGGCGGTTGGAAGCCGCTCCGGCCTCACCGCAGGAGCGGGGGGAGGGAGGAGGAGATCAGCGGTGGAGGAGGAGACCACCGAAGCCAGGGGGAAGGGGAAGAAGGAGATGGGTGAGGCCTGGCGGCTGGAAGCTGCTCGGGGCTCGCCGCCGGAGCCGGGGGTAGGGGAGGAGACCGGGAGGGGGTGGTGGAAGAGATCGGGGGGGAATTGGCAGGCTTGGTGGCTGGCAGTCGCTCAGCCTGCGCCACCGGTGTCCGGGGATTGGGG
>NW_015164724.1:290732-305351 GCF_001447785.1 Gekko japonicus | reverse complement strand
GACCATCCGAGGGAAAACCATAGAGTTTTCCCTCGGATGACCGTGGCCCCGCCCCCAGCGTGCCCGGCGTAGTCACGTCACTTCTGGGTGACGTGCACGTCGGGGTGGGGTTCCCCCCAGGGCCTGATCCGCCGCTGAGGAACAGGCCCCTGGGGCAGGGGTTTCCCCGCCCCCCGGGGGGATTTGGCAAGCCTAGTCTGACTTCAGCGGCTAGCTATGGAAAACAGGGACTTCTCTCGGGTCTCTATGTGGCCTGGTCTCAGAGAGGGGACAGGCTGGTCTGGGGGAGAGAAAAGATCCCCCACTTGGCTCAGCGTGAGTGTTAGGCAGAAGGCCTGGTAAGAAGGCTGTAGGCCTTAAGGAGCCACTAGGATTCTGTTTATTTTGCCTTTTAAACACTGTTATACCTTTTTGAAGCACCTCGCCTTATTTGCCTTGCCCCAGTATTGTTCTTAATAAACCATTGTTAAGTATTCTCTGCCTTGGTCATCACGCTTATGTTTCTTAGCTACAAAAGGGGCAATTTGAAGGGGCTTGGGAAGGTGCCCTGGGCCTTCTCAAGGGGCCGAAGTCCAGGGTGGTGGCAGCGGAAGACGGCGACCCGTTGGGGTCATGACACCATCTAGTCCAGCATTCTCTTCACCCAGTGGCCGACCAGCTACCTTTACGAAAGCTCACAAAAAGGAAGACTGCAACAGCATCATCCTGCCCCTCCCCCACTACCTGATTTAAGGAGGCCTACTACCTCTGGTACTGGAGGGAGTAGAGACCCATCATGATTAGTAGCCACTGACAGCCCTGTTCTCCATGGATTTGTCCGCTCCCGTCTTAAAGCTTTCCAAGTTGGCGGCCACGACCACATCCTGTGGCAGCGAATTCCACAAAGTCACTATGTACTGTGTGAAGAAATACTTCCCTTTGTCTGTCCCGAATCACCCACACTTCAGCTTCAGTGGATGGCCCCACATTCTAGTTATTACAGCAGTTCCTTCTCCCTGTCCACTCTCTCCACTCCAGGCATAATTTTATAAACCTCTATCATGTTTACTTGCCTTCAACCCTAAGTGTTTTAACTGATCCTCATAGGGCAGCCACTCTAGTCTCCTGATCATTTTTTGGTTGCCCTTTTCTGCACCTTTTAAAACTCGACACTATCCTTTTTCGGGTGGAGTGACCAGAACTGAACACAATCTCTCGAGTGGGGTCTCACCATGGATCTGTATAAGGGCAGCTTGATAGTGGTAGTGTTATTCTCTAGTCCTGTTTTAATTATGGCCAGCATGGAATTTGCACTGGTCCCAGTGCAGATCCCTGAGGGACCCCACAGCTCACAGCCCCCCATTGTGAGAATTGACCATTTATTTCTACTGTCTGCTTCCTGGTTTTTAGCCAATTTCTAATCCATAAGAGGAATTGACTCTGAAGTTTGCTCGGGAGTCTCTGGTGAGGGATTTTGTCAAAAGCCTTCTGGAAATCCAGATAAACTACGTCCAGGGGTCATTTCCTGCAGGCGCACACAGGAGCGGAGCTCCGGCAGTAAAGAGCCCAGGGGGCGGGCTCATGCAACAAGCCACGCCCCCTGCTCCCAGCAGCCCTGGGCCACAAGGAGCGAGAAGCAGCCAGGTAAGTTGCAGAGCTCCCCCGAATAGCAATCCAAAACAGTCCAGTGGCACCTTTAAGACCAAGTTTTATTCAGGTACAAGCTCTCCCTCCTCTGCGAGGACAGATCTGCACGTCCCCCCCCCCAATAGTTAGCAATCCAAAACAGTCCAGTGGAGCCTGAGCGGTGGGTGTTGCCTTCTGACATACTTCCGGTGATGTCAGGGGGTGTGGCATATGCAAATAAGTTATGCTAATGAGTTATGCTAATGAGCCCCTGCATTTCTTTTTCTACGAAATGACCCCTGACAACGTCTACCAGCTCAGTGCTGTCCACGTGTTTACTGACACTTTGCAAGAACTCTAAAAGGTTAGTGAGACAGGACTTACCTTTGCAGAAGCCATGCTGGGGGGGGGGGTTAAATTCAGCAGGGCTTGTCTTTCTATATGCTTAACAATTTTATCTACAATAACGCTTTCCATCAATTTGCCTGAAACTGACATTAAGCTAACTGACCTGTAATTTTCTGGATCCCATTTTAAAAAATGGGTTTTACATTGGCCACTCTCCAGTCTTCCGGTACAGAGCCTGATCTTAGGGACATGTTGCATATCTTAGTTACAAGATTAGCAGTTTCACATTTCAGCTCTTTGACTCTAGGATGGATACCATCTGGTCCTGGTGATTTATTAGTTTGCAATTTGTCTATAAGTTCTAGAATTTCCTCCCTGGTCACAGCTATTTGCCTTAACTCCACATCCTCCCTTCCTGAAAAGACTGAGGGAGCTGAAAAACAGATCCCCCCATATTGACAGGGATGACCAAGTTTTTCTTCCTCTGTGGGCATTTCTCTTTTTACCTCAGATCTCCACAGCAGCACCTCCTCAAGACTGCCTCATATTTCTTCCTAAGGTCGCCAGTCTCCACAACCACAGGAGAAAACCAATTTATTTATTTATTTATTTATTTTTTAATTCATTCATTCATTCTTTGGATTTGTACCACGCCCTCCCCAAAGGCTCAGGGCGGCTAACAGGGGCATAAATGCCTAATAAAAACAATAAGAACAATATAAAAATACAATACATTATACAACATAATACAATTAATAAAATATTGGTGCTCCACTACTCACTCCAATTCCTAAAATCAAGATGGTGTTCTAGAGATGTTATAATAATACATCGGCCGTATATGTCCCCACAATCCTATCAGCCCCAGGTATGTCTCGCACCCCCGATGGTATCCACACCAGCGGTGTTAAGGGTGCGGTGATGAAAAAAGCGTTGGTGGAATAATGGTGGTGGTGGCTCTTACTCGAAAGTCTGGCAGAAGAGCTTCGTTTTACAGAACTGCCCAAGGTCCCGCAGGGCCCGGATCTCTTCTGGGAGCTCATTCCACCAGGTAGGAGCCGCCACCGAAAACGCCCTGGCCCTGGTCACAGCGAGTTTGATGTTCCTGGGGCCTGGAATATCCAGGAGATTTTGGGTCCTCGACCGTAGTGCCCTTGGGGGAACATGCGGGGAGAGGCGGTCCCTTACGTAGGCCGGACCCTGACCATATTTAAACAATTTAAACAATGGCCATCTGGTTGGTGGCATGAAACCATGGAAGCGATGTCACACCTCTCTAGGAATCGCCAGAAACTCTGTGCTGAAGACTGTAGAAATCATAGAAAAAACCATGGTCAAGCCATTCTTCTCTAGGTATAGCTGAAAACTCTATGGTTTTTGCCATAGAGTTTCCACCAATTCCTAGAGTGGTGTGATGCCTCATTCAGCTTTTCCCCATAAGTGACGTCACGCCATCAGCAACAGCAGGCCTGCACCCCAAACTACTGCTCTCTCTGTTGCCATTCCGGTCTGCACTGCATCATGAAACGATCCCATCCCCCCCAACACACATTTCGGAGCACTTTCTTCAGCCGTGATGCACTAATGAACTGTGGTGGGGATCAATAGACCGATTGGAAGCTCTGTCAGCCCCCACAGCAACACACCTAACTTATTATCTCTAATCAGTTTTTGAATTTCCTTTTGGAAAGCGTCCCCTGGCTCTGGATAGAAGCAGCAGCCCGCGGGTCTTGACCAGCTGATAGCTGCAGGAACTTAGTCTGAAATACATTCCTCCAGCCTTGTTCTCTGTGGTCATGACGTGGCGTCCAATAGATTCAATACATAAAAAGTGGCAGACGTCAAGGGGCCTGCCGTCGATCATCTCCGGACCATCTAGAAGGTTTTGGATCGTATGGCTGTGAAAAGGACGCAGACGGAGAGTGATTTCAGCAAGCGTACTTTATTCGATCGGGAACAAGACAGTTCTTGCCGGCTCGCAGGCCGGCTTATATTCCCCGTGAAACCGCCACCCAACACACACACACACCCACTTCCCAATAGGTTACTTACAGGGAAAAGGAGCTTTGGAAAAAGGGCAGAAAAGGGCAACTCGAATGATAAAAGGGTTGGAACACTTTCCCTATGAGGAAAGGCTAAGGCGCTTAGGGCTCTTTAGCTTGGAGAAACAATGTCTGAGGGGTGACATGATTGAGGTTTATAAGATTATGCATGGGAAAGAGCAGGTAGAGAAAGAGGTACTTTTCTCCCTTTCTCACAATACAAGAACTCGTGGGCACTCCATGAAATTGCTGAGCGGTCGGGTTAGAACGGATAAAAGGAAGTACTTCTTCACCCAAAGAGTGATTCACACATGGAATTCACTGCCACAGGAGGTGGCGGCGGCTACAAGCATGGACGGCTTCAAAAGGGAATTAGATAAGCCTATGGAGCAGAGGTCCATCAGTGGCTATTAGCCACAAGGTAAAGATAGGGGCTCTGGGGTAAGGGATGCTCTGTCATCTTGGTGCTTGGGGGGGGGTCAACAGTGGGAGGGCTTCTAATGTCCTGGCCCCACTGGTGGACCTCCTGATGGCACTGGTATTTCTGGCCACTGTGTGATACAGAGTGTTGGGCTGGATGGGCCTTTGGCCTGATCCAACATTGGCATCTCTTATGTTCTTACAGGGGCCGAGAGTTCCATAGGCTCATGGCCGGGACCTAGCCCCCTGATTGGTGCGGGCTAGGATCCGCATCGTCTATTGTCTCTAAGAGCGAAGCTCGACGTTTGTGCTTGACCACGTGGAGCCCTAGCCAGCCACGCGGTCTGACGGGATATATTACAGGCTGGGACCAGAAGCGCTACTTGGGGTGTGCAGAAGGGTTTTTGTGCATTCCCAGTAGGGATTTTGGCCTTTCTGCCCTCAAACAGCTCTCCGCTGTGCTCCATCTATGCTGGCTCTCACTTTGTTTCCGGGTCCAATTCTCAGTGGCCCAATCTGCATCGAGCATTCACTCCATTGTTTTACCAAACCCACACTGGAACAGAGAAAGGTGCAACTCAAAAGAGCTTTCCCGGAGGCACCCACTTGATGGTGGAGTGCCTCAGAGGGTGGGGCTGTCCCCTAGTTATTTAACATCTATATGCGCCCCCTTGGCCAGATTGCATGGAGGCATGATGACACCAGATTACATGGAGTACGCTGATGACACCCAGCTCTATCTGTTGTTGGGCGGCCGGTTTGACTCCAAACCGGAAGACCTTGACCGGGCGCTACAAGGCATGGCTGGTTGGCTTAGGCTGAGCCGATTGAAACCAAACCCGACGGAGGTCCTGTGTCTGAGTCGGGGCGGATCAGGGGTAGGGATCCCCCTCCCGACCTTCGATGGGGCTCCGGTGGTGCCAGCGCTGGAGGGTAGGAGCTTGGGAGTGCTCCTGGATGCCTCCTTAACAATGGAGGCCCAGGTAGCAGCCACTGCCAGGTCGGCCTTCTACCATCTTCGGCTGATTAGGCAGCTGGTTCCCTTCCTTGAACGCAATGACTTGGCAACAGTGATCCATGCGATGGTCACCTTGAGGTTGGACTACTGTGATGCTCTCTACATTTGCCCTTATTGCAAATTCGGAAGCTACAGCTGGTGCAAAAGGCTGCAGCCAGGCTGTTAATGGGCCTCCCAATGCAGGAGTACATTCAGCCTGTGCTGAAGGCATTGCACTGGCTACCGATAGCATATCCAATTCGCTTTAAGGTGCTGGTTCTTACCTTTATCCTGCCAACCTAGCAGTTCGAAAGCAAGAAATTGCAAGTAGATGAATAGGCTCTTCGGCTTCGAAACGGGGATGAGCACCGCAACCCTAGAGTCAGATTCGACTGGCTTTCGAGCAAGGGAACCTTTACCTTTACTGTGGTTTTAGTGTTTGGATGTTTTTACTATGTTTTGATATGTTTTTACCTATGGCATGGCTAATGACCTTGCCCCTGTTAGCTGCCCTAAGCCCACCGGGGAGGGCGGGATACAAATGTGAAAAATAAATAAATAAACCCTTCTTGTGATCTCTCTGTTGTTTCTACGTATAACCTCCAGGTGGGGCCTGGCGATCCCCCCCCCCGAATTATAAATGATCTCCAGACTGCAGAGATCAGTTGGCCTGGTAGAACATGTGACTTTATGTGACCAAGGCCTGAATCGCTGTGTCAGGGTCCGTCCATGTCACCCTCTTGAACGGGGGGGGGGGGAAGGGGCATGGAAGACCTCTGGACTCAATGTCTGCCAGAGAGGACCATCGGCCTCCCATAGCATCAAAAGACGTACCAAAAGAAAGCATGTTCCAAGACGCTCCAAATTTTGACTGTAGGTTCCAAGGTTCATTTTTTAGCCCTGTTTTGGAGCTTGGGTCGAACACTTGGGACTCAGACGGAACTCTAAAAGAGCATCTACAAAGACCCAGCTTCCCCCCCCCCGAGGCCTTTCTACCCCAGCACCACCCCCCCCAGGATATTATTCAGGAGCGTCTCCAAGCCAAGCATCTCCTAATCAATAAAAAAAGATTAATTTTCAGATATCCGGTCTGTCTTAATTCAAAGGGCGTGGGGAGCCTGCTTAGTGCTCACCACTGTCTGCAGAGAGAGGACTGGACTGGGAACTGGGTGACGACTGGGAACTGGAGCTGACTGAAAATGAAATCCTCCCCCCTTCCTCCAGTTCACCAAATATTCAGCCAGCCTCAGGGGGGCGGTCTGCAGCAGAAGCGTTCGAATGGAGTCCAGGAGCACCTGAAGAGAGCACCCAGCATTTCTCCTTAGGGGAACTTTGACCCTTGAAAGCTCAGATCTCAGCATTTTTGCTGGTGCCTGAGGAGCTACTGGACTCCAATCCAAATATGCAAAGAACATGATGAAAACCTGAAACAAAGTAGGTCCGTAAAAATTATTCAGTGAAGCAAAAGAGGAAAAATTACAAGGACCTAATTTCTTTTCTTCAAACAAATGGGATATCGTACAGATGGGCAGTTCCGGAAGGTGTCATCTTTAAAATCAATGATAGAAGAAAAAAGATAGACTCCATTTTTAAAGCTAAAGAGTTTTTGAGACGCCAGCTGGGGACAGAGGAAGAGTCCAAAGAGGAAGAAACGAAGTCGAGTGACTCTGCTACCTCGGGCACGAAAGAGGACTCTGCGGCAGAAAAGGGTGCAGAACCTGCCAGAGTGGTATACGATTTCAGAGACAGAAAGCCGAAGTAAAGGCAGAAGAACTTGGAAAATGGCCTTTTGAAGCGAAGAATAAGAAGATGATCAGAGATTTCTCTCATAACAACTAACAAAATAACATATGAACAGAGAACGGGGCCGAGAGAGCTCTGAGAGAAACTGCTCTTTTTCAAGAACAGCTCTTATCAGAACTACGGCTTGCCCAAGGTCATCCAGCAGGTGCGAGTGGAGTGGGGAATCAAACCTGGTTCTCCCAGATTAGAGTCCGCGCACTTAACCGCTACACCAGATTGGCTCCTGAGAGAGTTCTAGGAGAAGTGTGACTGGCCCAAGGTCACCCAGCGGGTTTCATGTGGAGGAGGAGTGGGAAATCAAACCCAGTTCTCCAGATCAGAGCCCACTGCTCTAAACCACTACACCACGCTGGCTTAACCCAGTTTTCAGCCCAGCTTTGTTCTGAAAGGTATTTATGGCAAGGAAATATGGGATGTTGTAAATAAGAAGTGGGAGACGGACCAGTTATGAAGGTGCACAGAGAGTTTATATAGTTATAAAGGTGAATATATACAGAGATATTTACAGGCTATTGAACAGCATGTCGTGCCTTAGTCTATGAGAACTGAGTCCCCATCCAGTTTACTAAACTGATAGCTATTATGCTAAACCCCAGCCAATCTTTAACAAGGTGATGTAATCACTAACTCTAACAAGTCCTGAAAGAGCGACACCTACTAGAAAACACCTGGCTGTAATTACATGATTACTAGCATGACAGCTAGGTCTGACAAACAGATCAAACTGATCTATAGTAACTGCTTGCTACCTCTATCACTCTGACATATATCTCAATAGGAAAACCCAATGCAAACGACAGTGTACAAAGCGATCCTCATGGTGGTTTACATCACCTTCCTCCTGCATCCCTGAGCTGGGGCAGCTGGAGCACTGGAGGCCGACACATCTTCAAATAAATTTAGAGTCCAGTGGCACCTTTAAGACCAACCTTGAATAAAACTTTGTTGGTCTTAAAGGTGCCTGACTGGACTCTAAATTTGTTCTGCTGCTTTAGACCAACATGGCTGACCATCTGGATACATCTTCAAGCAGAAATACACACCTACAAAGAGGGAGGTCCAAACGGCTGCAACTCTCGAGGGAGAAGCAAAAGTGGACTTTTACTGAGGAGGCAAGTGGTCTGAGCCCATCAGACCCCTGGTTCCGAGCGGTCCTGGGTCCGATCCAGAAAGGAGGTATGGGGGGCAGACGGAGAGACATTTGAAGAAAATCCATGAGGTCTTACTGGGAGTGGAGAGAAGCATAATGGAGGCTGGATGGTCACTTGGAAAGTTCAGGTTTGAAAGGCTAAAGGGAATAATGTGCAATAGTTACTGGGGGAGGAGAGGAGGAGGAGGAAGAGGAGATTGGATTTATACCCCGCCCTTCACTCGGAGTCTCAGAGCGGCTGACAATCTCCTCTCCCTTCCCCTCCCCATAACAAGACACCCTGGGAGGTAGGCGGGGCTGAGAGAGCTCTTTCCAGAACTGCCCTTGAGAGCTTTGAGAGAACTTGTAACTGGCCCAAGGTCATGCCAGCAGCTGCATCTGTCATTTAGAGAAGAAGAAGAGATTGGATTTATACCCTGCCCTTCACTCGGAGTCTCAGAGCGGCTTACAAACTCCTTTCCCTTCCCCTCCCCACAACAGACACCCTGTGAGGTAGGTGAGGCTGAGAGAGCTCTTTCCAGAACTGCCCTTGAGAGAAGAGCTCTGACAGAACTCGCTAACTGACCCAAGGTCACTCTGGCAGCTGCATGTGGAGGAGTGGGGAATCAAACCCGGTTCTCCCAGATTAGAATCTGTGCTCCTAACCACTATATGAAATGGGCTAAAAAAGAGGGACAGGTTAATAGCAGCTGCTGGAGCATTCACAGAGTTGCCAGCCTCCAGGTGGTGACTGAGCCGGTTTGGTGTAGTGGTTAATTGCGCGGACTCTAATCTGGGAGAACCGGGTTTGATTCCCCACTCCTCCACTTGCGGCTCCTGGATGACCTTGGGCAAGCCAGAGTTCTGATAAGAGCTGTTCTTGAAAAGGGCCGTTCCTGCCAGAGCTCTCTCAGCCCCGCCTACCTCACAGGGTGCCTGTTGAGGGGAAGGGGAGGGGGAGGGAAAGGAGTTTTGTAAGCCGCTCTGAGACTCCGCGTGAAGGGCGGGGTATAAATCCAATCTCCTCCTCCTCTTCTTCTTCCCAGAATTACAACAGATCTCCAGGTAAAAGAGATCAGTTCACCTGGAGAAAATGGCTGCTTTGGAAGGTGGGCTCTATGGCACTGTGCCCCACTGAGGTCTCTCCCCTCCCCAAGCCTTGACCTCCCGAAGTGCCACCCCGCAAATCTCCAGGAATTTCACAATCAAGAGCTGGCAGCTCTGATCATGAGAATCGTGTGGGTGATGGGGTTGGGGGGGGATCTCACCCTCCCCAAAATGATGTCTTAAAGAAAACACAGAGAGGCAAAAGCTTCAGATAACTTTTCATGACTAAAAAAAGCATCCTGCCAACACTGGCTCCTCGCTTCACAAGGTCATTTAGCGAAACCGGCTGTCGAGTTTCTAGTTCGATGCCATTTTGTTCAAAAAACATTAGGCACGTGGAATCCTTAGGAACCCACACAGGCTGTTTGGTCACAATCCAACACAGGGAGGAATTTCACATTACCGTTTTTAACCCTTTTTGAAGCCGTTTTTGATCCGTCATGGAGTAAACCGGTATAGGGCTGCCATTTCACACATGGCTTTCCCCTTCCGGTAAAGAGCTGGATCTGAAGCGGTTTGCCATTTCAGACTGCACCGCTTTTCCCCACCATTTTTCGCCCACGCGGGCAATCTCTGGCTTTTTTTTAGAGCGTTCACTTTATAGTGCTATAGCACTGTAACAAAACACTCCATGCATTCCAATGGGGTTGATATACCGTGTTTCCCCGAAAATAAGACACTGTCTTATATTTATTTTTTCTCAAGAAGACACACTAGGGCTTATACCACAAATGCATAGAAATCCCGCTAGGGCTTATTTTGGGGGTAGGTCTTATTTTCGGGGAAACAGGGTACTGCTGTTCTGTTATAGTGCTATAGCGCTATAAAGCAAACTTTAAAAAAAAAAGCCGGAGATCGCCCGCGCGGGTGAAAAACGGCGGGGGAAAACGCATCGGAACCGGGAGAGGAAACTGAAGACTACTTGGAAGCGGTTGACAGGTAAAATGCTTCAGCCCCGTTTCCTAAACGGGACAGAAGCGTTTGTGTCTGAAATTACAAATATATTCCGGTAGGGAACCGGTTCTAAAATGGTTCTGTCTGAAATGACAGACCAGAAACCGTTTGGGAACCGTTCCTCTTCCGGATTATATTGTCCGTCTGAAATTCCTCAGAGTTCAGCATGCATAAACCCACTGAAGTCTGCACTGGATTTTGCCCTGACCTGGATAGGCCGGGCAAGACCCATCTCCTCAGGTCTTGGAAGCTAAGCAGGGCCAACCCTGGCAAGTACTCGGAAGGGGGACCTCCAATGGAATACCAGGGCCGGGACGCAGAGGGAGGCATCTCAAGCCGCCTCTCTGAAAACGTCCAAGCCCCAGTAGGGGTCACCAGGAGTCACCATGACTTCCAGGCACACAAGCGCAGACACACAAACGCACGCACACACTACCAAATAAAGAGAAAGACATTTGCATTGGATTTTGATCTGGATGCTGCACGCTGAGCAGCCCCCCAAGGTCCACGGACCCCTCCCCACTTCTGTGAGAGCTAACAGGTTGAGGCCATGTCAGAAAAGGGAGGGCTTGTTTAAGCTCCACAGATCTCCCGTCTCTGCGCCAAGAACCAGGGGGACTTTTCGCCGGATACTTTTTAGAAAAGTCAATCCTTCCATCTGTTCTCCTGCTTGCCTGAAGACCAAGGGGCCACCTGGTCCTGGCTCTGCCCTGCACCATCTATGCAAACCTGCTTAGGATTCTACCTAGGGTTGCCAGCTCCGGGTTGGGAAATACCTGGAGATTTTGGGATGGAGCTTGAGGAGGGTGGCGTTTAGAGGGAGGGATTTTAGTGGGGTCTAATACCATGGAGTTCACCTCCCACAGCAGCCATTTCCTCCAGGTGAACTGATTTCTACCACCTGGAGATCAGTTGTAATCTCGGGAGATCTCCAGCCACCACCTGGAGTTTGGCAACCCTACACCGAGCAGAGTTCAAGAGGCCTTCAGGACAGGGTTTGGAACTCCTACCGCCCCCCACCGCCCCCTTCTTTGTTTTGTTTTTAACACACCAAGCCTGCGTGTTGAAGAGTTCTGGAGAACTCCAGACCTGCCCAGGGATGGGGGTCATTTGGGTTGCTCCTAATAAAAAGTCGGACTATAAGGAAGGCTGAGTGCTGAAGGATAGATGCTTTCGAATTCTGGTGTTGGAGAAGACTCTTGAGAGTCCCTCGGACTGCAAGGAGATCAAATCAGCCAATCCTAAAGGAAATCAACCCTGACTGTTCCCTGGAAGGCCAGAGACTGAAGCTGAAGCTCAGAGACTTTGGCCACCCAATGAGAAGGGAGAAGACTCTGATGCTGGGAAAGATTGAAGGTTAACAGAAGAAGGGGACGGCAAAGGATGAGATGGTCAGACAGTGTTATCGATACAACTGACGGGAGGTTGAGCAAACTCCGGAGGATGGCGGAAGACAGGAGGGCCTGGTCTGATGTGGTCCATGGGGTCACGAAGAGTCAACCAGTGTTCCCTCTAAGCTGAGTTCGTGTGAACTAGCTGACAGTTTCTTAGCCTCCGGCCCACCCATTTTTGTCTTCGCTCAGGGAGGAGGGCACCAGAGCAAACTAATTGATGCAGCGGTCAAATCGCTCGCTCCCAACTTGAACGCCAGCAGCTCACCAAGTAGAATTTTTGCTCGCGAGATTCCACAGCTTAGAGGGAACATTGACGACGACCACAAAACATTCAAAAGCCTTCTGTGTCTCTGGTGGCTGGGTTTTGCTGTAGAGCCACCCCTGCGCTGCCTTCCAGCCAGTGCCCGCTCACCCGACACATGCCAGATCCTGTGCTGAGATCACTGGCTGGAGTCTTGTGAGCAAAAATTCCGAGCTACTTGCATGAAAGTTGTGAGCGGGCGACTGGGCCGCTGCACCCATCAGTTTGCTCTGGCGCCGTCCTCCCTGAGCTGAAGACAAAAAACCGGTGAGCCGGAGGCTAAAAGACTGCAAGCTAGCTCACACTGACGCGGCTTAGAGGGGACACTGTCTGGTGGCCCTTTCGGAGGGCTGCCGGCTAGCAGCTGCTCCGCTGAAGGGAAAGGGCTGCGGAGCAGGGCAGTCCAATGTTCCCTCTAAGCTGTGGAGTCCTGTGAGCAAAAATTGTACTTTGTGAGCGACTGACATTAAAGTTGTGAGCGAGCGATTGGGCTCCTGCAACAATTAGTTTGCTGTGGAGCCATCCCTTCCTGAGCCGAGGCAAAAATCTGTGAGCTGGAGGCTACAAAACCGTGAGCTGGCTCGCACTAACTCAGCTTAGAGGGAACCCTGCAGGGCACGGCCTCTTCCCGGCGCCTCCTGAATTGCCGCACTGTCGGGCCGGCTGTCGTTGCCAGCGCCTGGCCTCCCGAGCATCGCTAATGAGCCGCCGCAGTTTCAGGCTCTTTCTCTCTCTCTCTCCCCAACCAATGTTCCCTCCAAGCTATGGAGTCCTGTGAGCAGAAATTCTACTTTGTGAGCAACTGGCATTAAAGTTGCGAGCGAGCGATTTGGCTGCTGCATAAATCAGTTTGCTCTGGAGCCCTCCTTCCTGAGCTAAGACAAAAATCTGTGAGCTGGAGGCTAAAAATCTGTGAGCCAGCTCAGACCAACTCAGCTTAGAGGGAACTATAACCCCAACCCCCCCCCTTCCCCGGGCCTCGGCCTGCATCTCGCCTCCGCTTCCAGGGACTCTCCTCCGCCTGCCCTCCCTCCCGGGTCACATGGCCAGCTGAGTCTGCCAAGAGGAGTCGGAGCGCCTGACGCCGTGCGGGTCGCCGACAGGCTCCCAGGCCTCCCGTTAACCCTTCCGCGGGCACTGCTCGCCGGGCTCCCAAAGGAAGCCGCGGCCTTCACGGCCCCCGCACTGGTGCACCCCTCGCCTTGGCGGTGGGTTTTGTTGGCTCCGCGGGCTGGGCCAAAAAGCAGGCTCGACACCCCCCCCCAGCAAGCGGCCCTGTTGCTGCACGACGGCTGCTTGCTGGGGATCCGAGCTCTCGCCTCCGCGCTTCGCGCACCAGCAACACGAGTGGCAAAGGGGAGGAAGGAGGCAACGGCGGCGGGGGACAATCGCCGGCGGCCCTCGGGGAAGGCCGGCGTCGGGTTTGGAGGTCGGGTTTGGAGACTGGCGGCCTGGCCGGCCTCTGGCTCCGTTTTCCTGCCATGCCGACGGGAGTCCGCCGCTCGATTGCGAAGCCTCCCGTCTGCAGGGTGGCGGGGAAAGTGAAAGTTGTTGTTGCTGCTCAGTCGCACAGTCGAGTCCGACTCTTCTCCACCCCGTGGACCAGATCCCGCCTGTTAAGTCGTGCGCTTAACAAAGAGTCGGAGAGTGATTCAGCAAGAATTGCGGTTTATTCTTCAGCTCAGTTACTTCTCCGTTGCGGTACAACAATCGCCAGCCAGAACCCATCAACATATTTACACTGGCTTGTCGATATTTAAACACTCCCGGCTAATGTAGCCACACCCCCTGTACATATAACAACCTATGAGGTTGAAGATACAATGCCCAATCACAAGCGGTCCCGCTTTGCAACGTGATTGGTAGACACTCCCTGGGCTAGGACTCCTATTGGTTACATTAGGATCCTAGCCCAGGCTGAAGCTTAACATTAAGTTTCAATGAGGCGTTTCGCATGTCAGTATTTACATTCAAGTCAATACATAACAAATCCCTCCCCCCTAAGCAAAAACACTATGTACAATCATAATCGCTTAGGTAGGTGGGCACTCTGCGCACTCTCTGAGACCTCCGCGGCAGAGGAGGTTCAGGGCACTTCTGAATTGGAGGCACACTGCTTGACTCACTCTCGAGTGGGTCAGGTACGCTTTCATCCCTTGCAGTGGGTCCAAGAGTAGGGGTCTGCCCTCCCTCAGGGACAGTACTGGGCTCGGCAGGCTCGGCAGTACTCACCTCTGGCAGAGGTATGGGATGGTCCTCGGGGTCGGAAAACTCAGACGGCTGCGAGCTGGGGCGGCCAGTTGCCCACCGCTGCCTTAACTGGTCAGTGTGTCGCCTCCACTTGCGCCCGTCCGCAACCTGGACAACGTACATGCGGGAGCCCACTACCTCAGTAATTGTGGCTGGAAGCCACGAATGTCCCCCTGCATAGTTCTTAGCGAATACAGTATCTCCGCATTCGTATGTGCGGACCTTATTGGGAACACTCTGCTGCTGGGGCCTCAAGTCATTGAGATCTG
>NW_015164724.1:290522-290669 GCF_001447785.1 Gekko japonicus | reverse complement strand
GTCGCCCCATTAACAACTCGGCTGGGCTGCGGCCCGTAGCCAAACATGGAGTTACGTGCTGGCGCAGGAGAAACGACGCCAGTTTCACTCCCCAGTCCCCGGATGTCAGCTTTGCAAGCGCATCTTTGGTCGTGCGGACCATTCTTT
>NW_015164724.1:287144-287308 GCF_001447785.1 Gekko japonicus | reverse complement strand
AACGCTCTTTCCACACGAGCTGAGTAGAGTCGCCCTCTTCTTCTCCTCCGTCGTGATGTCATTCGCCTCCAGATGGAACTCAAACCTTGTGAGGTAGGAGTCCCAGTCTTCAGTAGTTGGGTCGAAGCATTCGAACTTCTGGCTGCTCGCGGCCATCGTTATGC
>NW_015164724.1:284029-286874 GCF_001447785.1 Gekko japonicus | reverse complement strand
ATACACTGGCTTGTCTATATTTAAACACTCCCGGCTAATGTAGCCACACCCCCTGTACAGATAACAACCTATGAGGTTGAAGATACAATGCCCAATCACAAGCGGTCCCGCTTTGCAACGTGATTGGTAGACACTCTCTGGGCTAGGACTCCTATTGGTTACATTAGGATCCTAGCCCAGGCTGAAGCTTAACATTAAGTTTCAATGAGGCGATTCGCATGTCAGTATTTACATTCAAGTCAATACATAACACCGCCAGGCCCTCCTGTTTTCTGCCCTCCTCTGAAGTTGGCTCAACTTCATGTTCGTTGCATCCAAGACACTGTCTGACCATCTCATCCTTTGCCGTCCCCGTCTTCTTTGACCTTCAATCTTTCCCAGCATCAGGGTCTTCTCCAGGGAGTGCTCCCTTCTCATTGGGTGGCCAAAGTATTTGAGCTTCAGCTTCATTATCTGGCCTTCCAGGGAACAGTCAGGGTGGATTTCTTTTAGGATTGACTGATTGGATCTTCTTGCAGTCCAAGGGACTCTCCAGAGTCTTCTCCAGCACCATAGTGAAATGAAATAATGAAATGAAGTGAAATGCTCGCCCCGAAAAAGACCAGGATGCTCCCGCCGGCCTCTGCGGCTTGTCGACTCCGCAGGGGATGTAGTGGGCCTGGCCGAGGCTGTGCGGAGAAGTTAAATGGCCTGTAAAGGTCCCACGATGCAGGCAGGCAGGCTGGGCGGAAGGAGACGAGGCAAGGGCTGATGCACAGAGGTCGCCCCCAGGAACTGAAAAGACCAGCCAGTTGCCCGCCGACCTTCCCACTTCTCTCCCCCCTCTATTGCCTTCCTTCCGTTCTTCTGGCCTCTCTCCTCATCTATTTGCTTTCTTTCTACTCCCTCCCTCCCTCGACGTCACCCTTCACCCACAGAACTGGAAGGGATGGGGTGTGAAGGGGAAAGAGGGGGAGCAATTGGTAGCCTAAACCAATTTTTTTTTTGGGGGGGGGGATGCTTCTGCCAAAAGTGCAACTCTCTGGATGAGAAGGAAACCTCAGAGCTTCCTGCCCCCTTGTGGTCTTAAGCATCTGGCACCCTTTTTATATGTTAAAAAGGTCTGCATTTCATTTCCGGCTAGGCAAACCGAGGCCCTGCGGTTGCATGGCTTCCTGCAGGGGCGGATGAAGGCTCACTGGTGCCCTAAACACTGACCAATCTTGGTGCCAATGTTCCCTCTAAGTTGCGTTAGTGTGAGCTAGCTCACAGTTTTTTAGCCTCCAGCTCACAGATTTTTCTCTTAGCTCAGGAAGGATGGCTCCAGAGCAAACTAATCTATGCAGCAGCCAAATCACTCGCTCACAACTTTAACGCCAGTAACTCACAAAGTAGAATTTTGGCTCACAAGACTCCACAGCTTAGAGGGAGCATTGCTTGGTGCCCCCCTCCTTTCCACACTGACCCCCAGTCCATTTGAGTGGTTGACCTGTCTGACCAGATACACAATGCAGGTTGCAGCAATACAAAAATGTATCCATAGGATAACACAATATACTGTACAAACTAAGCTTTTCGCCCTTTCCCCAACTTTGTGGTGCCCCCTTTGGCCCTGGTGCCCTAAGCACCTGCTTAGTCTGCTTAATGGTTCATCCGTCCCTGGCTTCCTGTCTTGCTTTTCGAGGTGCCCCTGGACTCAGACTTTGTTCAGCTGCCCACCTCAATCTGGTTTCCAACCGTGACACTTGGATGTCACAATCTGAGGGTTGCAAGTGAGGGATCAAACAGTCGTGAACTTTGCTGCCCTTCTTTGCAGCAGCCTCTCTAGAGATGCTTCTAGGACGGAAGCTCAGTGTGTTGCTCTTGGTATCTATCAAGCTATAGCCCAGGGTCTGGCGGAGGCAGCCCGGTCTTTGGACCATGTAGAAATGCCAGCTCCAGCCTACATTTCTCAGTCTCCTGAGTAAAGGCCTTTCAATTGCCTGCAGGTCCCAACTTAGATGCTCTGCATTCATACAGTTTGGACTGTGTTTAAATCAGACAGTTTCCCCCTTTTAACTGGTGCTAATCTGGAAGAGGAAGCCACTCAGTCTAGGTAAAGGTAAAGGTCTCCCTTGCTCGAAAGCCAGTCGAATCCGACTCTAGGGTTGCGGTGCTCATCTCCGTTTCAAAGCTGAAGAGCCAGCGCTGTCCGAAGACGTTTCTGTGGTCATGTGGCCGGCATGGCTAAACACCAAGGCGCAGGGAACGCTGTTACCTTCCCACCGAAGTGGTACCTATTTATCTACTTGCAATTTCTTGCTTTCGAACTGCTAGGTTGGCAGGAGCTGGAACTAGAGACGGGAGCTCACTCTGTCATGCGGCACCCGGGTCTCGAACTGCTGAACTACTGACCTTCCAAAGCCTGCAGTTCAGCGTCTTAACCACTTGAGCCACCGCAGCTCCACTCAGTCTACTCATTCGTTATTTAGAATATTTGAGAGCCAGTTTGGTGTTGTGGTTAAGTGCGCGGACTCCAATCTGGGAGAACCGGGTTTGATTCCCCACTCCTCCACCGGCACCTGCTGGATGACCTTGGGCAAGCCATAGTTCTGCCCAGGGGTCAGTTCGTAGAAAAAGAGGTGCAGGAGTTCATTAGCATACCTTATTAGCATGACTGATTTGCATATGCCACACCCCCGGCATCACCGGAAGTGTGTCAGAAGGCAACACCGACCGCTCAGGCTCCACTGGGCTGTTTTGGATTGCTAGCTATTGGGGGGGGGGAACGTGCAGATCTGTCCTCGCAGAGGAGGGAGAGCTTGTACCTGAACAAAAATTGGTCTTCAAGGGGCCACTGGACTGTTTTGGATTGCTAGCTAGGGGG
>NW_015164724.1:273978-283763 GCF_001447785.1 Gekko japonicus | reverse complement strand
GAAAGGAGTTAGTAAGCTGCTCTGAGACTCCTTTGGGTAGTGAAGGGCGGGGTATAAATCCAATCTCCTCTTCTTCTGTGCCGTCTTGCCAGGGAGCTGCTTAAGGCAGCTCACAAAGTTCAAAGAAATGAAATGAAATCATAGCGATGGGCAGGGCTATCTTTGGGCAGGAACGCACAGGAACGGAGTTCCGGCTGGCTCCTGAGTTGGCCACGCCCAGCAGGAACTCATTAGCATAACAGGCCACACCCAACAGCAGAAACTCATTAGGATTGGCTACGTTAGGGGTGTGTGGCCTAACATGCAAAGGAGTTCCTGCTACAAAAAAGCCCTGGGTTTTGACAACAAACAAGGTAAACAGAATAAGAAGGAAAAGGTGGGTGTGGCTGGATGACCACACTTCTGGTAACATGGGGGTGTGGCCTAATGTGCTAATGAACAGTGCTGTCAGGGTGTGGCCTAATATGCTAATGAGTTTCTGTTGTTGGGTATGGCCTATTATGCTAATGAGTTCCTGCTGGGCTTTTACTACAAAAAGAGCCCTGGCGATGGGAACGGAAGAAAACCATTAAACACTGCTCCGCAACTTTAAATAACATTTAAATATATTTAAATGATATTTACATGTAAACATTTATATTTAAATAATATTAAGTCATATGTATAAAACATTCACCAAGCTAGAAGCAGGGCCAGTTAAATAATTTAACAGGAGCAAAGGAAAATGTTTCGGCTTGGTGTCAAAGGAAAGTCAGGGGAGGTGCCAGGCGGGCCTCGCAAAAGGAGGGCGTTCCAAAGGGAAGGTGCCAGCACTGAAAAAGTCCCGTCTTGAGTTGCCCCTTGCCTCACCTCTTCAGGCAAGGGCAGAAAGACCTTCGTTGGTGAAGAGGGTTGAAACTGGCAGGCTGGGCAGTTCACAGGTCAGTGGATTACTCATTCCATGTTGCCACTGAAAATGCGGTCCCAGAACACTGTGGGTTGGCACTGCTCCTTCCTCCTTGTCTCTGGGCTAAAGGCTGTAGGGTTGCCAGCTCCAGGTTGGGAAATACCTGGAGATTTTAGGGGTGGAGCCTGAGGAGGGCGGAGTTTGGAGAGGGGAGGGACTTCAGCATGGGACAATGCCATAGAACCCACCGTCCAAAGCAGCCATTTTCTCCAGGGGAACTGATCTCTGTCACCTGGAGATCAGTTGTAATAGCGGCAGATCTCCCGCCGCCACCTGGAGGTTGGCAACCCTACCGGGCTGGTTTGCATGCTTCTCACCAGACCCAGTGCTCCCAGCTATGCAGCTGTTTGGGGAAATTTACCACATGATGAGCAATGCTCCCTCTAAGCTGTGGAGTCTCGTGAGCAGAAGTTCTCCTTTGTGAGCTCCTGCCATTAAAGCTGTGAGCGAGCGATTGGGCTGCTGCATAAATCAGTTTGCTCTGGAGCCCTCCTTCCTGAGCTAAGGCAAAAACGTGTGAGCCAGAGGCGAAAAAACTGTGAGCTAGCTCACACTCACTCAGCTTAGAGGGAACACTGATGACGAGTACACATTCCAGTAATTTTTTTGCCAGTGTGGCAACTCCAGTTATTGTTATGATCAACAGCCAGGGGTCATTTCCTGCAGGAGTGCGCAGGAGCGGAGCTCCGGCAGTAAAGAGCCCAGGGGGCGGGCACATGCAACAAGCCCCGCCCCCTGCTCCCAGCAGCCCTCAGTCAGAGCAAGAAGCAGCCAGGTAAGCTGCAGAGCTCCCCCCAGTCCCCCGGTCCAAAACAGTCCAGTGGCACCTTTAAGACCAGGTTTTATTCAGGTACAAGCTCTCCCTCCTCTGTGAGGACAGATCTCCCCCCCCCCCCCCATAGCTAGCAATCCAAAACAGTCCAGTGGAGCCTGAGCGGTGGGTGTTGCCTTCTGAACACTTCTGGTGATGTCAGGGGGTGTGGCATATGCAAATAAGTTATGCTAATGAGTTATGCTAATGAGCCCCTGCACCTCTTTTTCTACGAAATGACCCCTGTCAACAGCTATACCAGATAGTTAAGGGTGTGGTTCGTGCCAATCACAAAAACAGCAAGACCAGGCCCCCCATGAGTACGGTGAGGGTTTCAAATAGGGCTGGGAGATTTGTGGATATTTGGCGGGTGAAGCCACGGAAGGGCCGTTTTGGGGAGGGACGGGAACTCAACAAGGTATAATGCCGTAGACTCCCCCCCCTCCAAAGCAGCCATTTTCTTCAAGGGAACTGATCTCTTTAGTCTGGACTGGAGATCAGTTGTAGGTCTGGGAGATCTCTTGGCTGCACCTGGAAGTTTCCATCTTCTTAGGGGACTTCCTAGATATGCGGAACAACTGAGATTAACCAACAGAAAAAGAGAACTCAGCATGCCCAAGTTAGGCCAGAGCACGCTTCAGCAGGCATGCTCTACGGACAGCAGCTAGATTCAGGTGAAGGGGAAACACCTGTCAGATAGAGAAATTGACTGATTTTGAAACTTTACATCGCTTCTCTGAGCGTCTACAGTGGTTTACCAATCAAAAGCTTACAAAATGCCCCTGAGAGCGTATAGAATCATGATCGGTCAGGGGGATTTGGGTCACCTTGTGATTCTTCGCCAGGACACACTATTCCCCTTTAATAATAAACCGCATGGTCCAACGCTTGCCAAGAAGACAGCGGGCGATGCTGCACTGGCTTTTCCCTCCATTGTTTCACAAAACCCACGTTGGAACAGAAATTCTCCTCTGCATTGTATGCTGCTTTCAGTTTCTTTGATCATCGGATTTTATGGTACCCTCCACACTGCATGCTGCTTTCACTTTCTTTGATCACCGGGCTTTATGGTATCTTCTGCATAGATTTATGGCCGTTCAGGGGTGACTTTGCAGTCAGTACGGCATTGCCCCGGGGTATCTGAAGGTGGTTTTGAGCTGCACCTTTTCCTCCCAGTTGAGAAAATGTGGCGTGAATGCTGGATGCAGAATCTCTTGGTTAAGCTCCTCTCTGCAAGCTGTATGGTTTCAGGGGTAGGCGCTCCTGGAAGGCTACCAGTGGCTGGGCTGCTGGTCGCAAGCCAGATTAATGGCTCAAGACCGGGGTTGGTGGCTCGCCCACATATTAAACAAGGAGGCTGGTCAGCCTGACACCTGCCTTGTCCGTTCCGCTACCTAGGAAGTGCTCCCTTGCCGGTTTTTGTTAATAAACTGTATATAGTTAATAAAGTGGCCCTTGTTTGATCCAAACTGTTGTCCGTCTCGTTATTCTGACTGTGGGGACAAGGGAGCTCCCAGTCGCCGCCGAAGGCAATGGCGACCAGGGGCTGGTTTGCTGCCGCGGAGGAAGGCAGGGCGGCAACAGTTAGGCTCGGCTCCGCTCCCACCCAAGGCCAGTTGGGCCAGTGAAATGGCCCCCTTACAGACAAAGCTGAGGTCTGTGTATAGTGAAGGGACCACCCACATGTAAAACCTTGGGGAAATATATGTTGCAGCCATCTAGTGGCAGAATAAGGCTTTGCAGGCAAAGTGCAAAATGGTGGCGGGGGGCGGGGGGGGGGGAATGTTACCAGCTCTGAATACCTGTAGGAGGGGGAAAGTTATTTCCATCACTGAAATGTCTGAGCAGCTATGAGGGCTAAAATATTAGAAATTATGGTTCATGTGAACTGCTTTATTAATATGCCGGCCTGTGCTAATTCAGCCCATCCTGGCTTCAAATGGTAAATGTCTATCCTGGAATTAGGAAATTTGAGCTTTAAAAAGGCATTTAATTTTTGGGTACAGGTAACTTCTTGTTCTAGGCAAGGCATTGACATTGTTTAGGTAAACACCCTTTTCTCAACTAACTCTTTATTACTAAGATGGGCCACCGTGTTAGTTTGTCTGTAGCAGTAGAAAAGAGCAAGAGACCTGGTACACCTGAAAGAATGACAAAATTGGTGGCAGGGTATGAATTTTGTCCATGGGGTTTTCTTGGCAAAGATACTGGAGTGGGTTGCCATTCCCTTCTCCAGTGGATCACACTTGGTCTGAGTTCTCTGCTGTGGCCTGTCTGTCCTGGGTGGCCCTCCACGGCATAGCCCACAGCCTCATCGAACCACGCAAGCCCCCTCACCACGTCAAGGCAGTGATCCATGAGGGAGTGCTTTAAGGGACTAGATTTGATAGATAGAGTGCCTGAAGAACTATGGACAGAGGTCCGTGACATTGTACAGGAGGCAGCAATCACCACCATCCCAAATCAAAAGAAATGCAAGAAAGCAAAGTGGCTGTCTGATGAAGCTTTACAAATAGCAGAGGAAAGAAGGAAAGCAAAAGGCAAAGGTGAAAAGGAAAGATAGACCCAACTGAATGCAGATTTCCAGAGAACAGCACGGAGAGATAAGGAGGCTTTCCTGAATGAACAATGCAAAGTAATAGAGGAAAACAATATAATTTATTTATTTATTTTATTATTTATTATTTATTTGTTGGATTTTTACCTCGCCCTCTCGCCAAGGCAGCTCAGAATGAGAAGAACTAGAGATCTCTTAAAGAAAAGTGGAGAAGTCAAGCGATTGTTCCATGCAAAGCTGGCCATGATAAAGGACAAAAATGGTAGGGACCTAACAGAAGCAGAAAAGATTAGGAAAAGATGGCAAGAATACACAGAACTATACAAGAAGGACCTCAATGTTCTTGACAACCACGACGGTGTAATCACTGAACCAGACCTGGAATACGAAGTCAAATGGGCCTTAGAAAGCATTATTAACAACAAAGCTAACAACTGATCTGATCTGGAAGTATTTTGGGCAACTTCAGGAAGGTTATGCCATTAAATGGGGGGGGACTTTAGATCTAGCTTTGCCACCTAACAGTTTACACAAAGGGGCAGACTGACAGGGGTTGGTCAGAGAAGGGGAGCTGCCACCTGGATTGATACTAGGAAAGGTGGCCCTACACCTTAAATAACCAGCATGCAGTGCAGAATTCGCAGTCTTGGCAAAAATGTATGCTGAGCGGGGCCAGCCCCAACCCAAAAGCTAGCGGCTACATTTCGGACTTAGTCGATTTGCCCAAACCTGTCTTCGACGGCAGGCCCATGTAGACCATGTTACAGTGGTCGCCAGTGCTCCCTCTAAGCTGTGGAGTCCTGTGAGCAAAAATTCTACTTTTTGAGCTGCTGGCATTAAAGTTGTGAGCGAGCAATTTGGCTGCTGCATAAGTCAGTTTGCTCTGGAGCCCTCCTTCCTGAGCTGAGACAAAAGTGCGTGAGCCGAAGGCTAAAAAAAACTGTGAGCTAGCTCACACCGACTCAGCTTAGAGGGAACCCTGGAATCATTGGAATTTAATTGTTTGAGTTTTATATCTTGTTTCTCTGTCCTGATACTTGATGTGACTTTGTAAAGCCGCTCTGAGTCCGCTTGCAGGGAGGGCGGGATATAAATCAGAGAAATAAGATAAACATAAATGGAAGGTTGATTCGTCAATAACTGTTCGCTGGGATGGCTAAAATGAAATACCAGCCCAATGCTCTCATCGAGCACCTGAGGGAGATTCCGCGGCTTCAACGGCTGCCCCTCCAGCTCCTTTGCGACAAGGGTGCGGGGGGGGGGGCTAGAAAGGAGAGCAAGGCCAGTCGGACGAAGCCCTTGGGGCCCCTTGCCTGCCTGGTAAGCCCAGCCCAGCCCCCGTCACAGTTTGTCTCGGCCCTAATATTTGTGCTGCCGTTTCTTCGCATCCAGCTGCCAGCCTGTGTGCGGTGCCAGGGGTGGCGGTGCCAACCTCCTCTTCCTGCTCTCCGACGGTTAATGCCGTTTGAAGAGCCCACTTTTTCTGGTCAGCCCTTTTGCAGCTGCTCTGTGCCTATCAACACTTGCGGTGGAAGCCGTGACTGCACAATCCGCCCCTTCGGGAGAAATGTCAGAGTCCCCGATCGGTTTGTTGACAGGTGACTTGGGTCGCGGCCTTCCCCCCCCTCCCCCTCGCTTCTGCTGTGTCTTTCTGTCTCCTCCTGCGGCTCTTTCAGTCTGGCCCCTAAAGCCTCCCTTTCTCGCCTTAGACAAATTGCTTTTGTGGTGTCTGGAAAGTCCCCTCCCTGGCCCCACAGTACCCTTTCCGTTACGGCATCAGTCGCCTCCTCTGGTCAATAGAATTTCCCCCCTCAAAATTGTTTGGTTCTGTCAAGAGGCGGTATTTCCTTCCTGGGCAGGCCTGGTCCTTTAAATGATACTCCCAGGAGGCCGACTGGTGGCCAAAAGCAAGAGGAGCCACGTGGCCCCTGTGGTGCTGGCAGTGCCACGGGGTTCACTCGATCTGGAACCGTTGGACAAGCCCTTTGCGATCGTCAACACGGCCCCTGTCCGAGCCATGGGGTTGCCAGCTCCAGGTTGGGAAACACCTGGGGATTTTTGGGGGGGTGGAGCCTGAGGAGGGCGGGGTTTGGGGAGGGGAGGGACTTCAATGGGGTATAATGCCACAGAGTTCACCTTCAAAGTTGCCATTTTCTCCTGGTGAACGGATCTCCGTCACTGGGAGATCAGGTGTGATCCCTGGAGATCTCCAGCCAGGCTGGCAACCCTACCGAGCTGTGCAGACTCTGCCACATTGCGAACAGAGCAAGAACTGCCGGGCTCAGCTTGCCCCAGGGCTGTTTCAGCATCCTAATCCACACCAGTGTTCCCTCTAAGCTGAGTTAGCGTGAGCCAACTCACAGTTTTTTAGCCTCCGGCTCACACATTTTTGTCTTAGCTCAGGAAGGATGGCTCCTGAGCAAATGAATGTATGCAGTAGCCAAATTTCTTGCTCACAACTTTAATGCCAGTAGCTCAGAAAGTAGAATTTTTGCTCACAAGACTCCACAGTTTAGAGGGAACATTGATCCACACACACACACACACCCCGGTTTTCTAAAGCTCTTTGCAGTGCTGTAGACAGTATAGCCTCCGCCCTGCTCTTCCTCTTTTGTCTGGAAAATACGTGGAATCGGTGTTCCATCAGAAGCAGCCCACAGGAAGCACAATCCTCGTATCCCTGGGTGGATTTCCTATGAATCTGAGATTGACGTGACCCCTGCCTCAAGGCAGACTTCCACTCTGAAGCCATTCCGTTGGCAGTGAAACGTGCGGCGGAAGAAGAGCGCATAAAACACCTATAAAGCTGCCCCGCGTAGGGTGTCCCAAGAGTCTGGCCATTTAAATCTAACTTAAAAAAAAGAAAAAGCATTAAGCCTCTCGGTTCTGTGCACTTAGAGTTATCCCTTCTCTGCTGAAAAGCGAAGGAGATCAGTAGGGCAGGAAATGAGGAGCGTACTCAGGCTGTGAGAAAGGCCATTGCGAGGCGACGCCAGGCAGCTGATGCGGCATGAAATCAAATCCTCCCCGGGAATGAGTCATGGACACGAGCCCTCCCCTGGCTGCTCCCTGGCAGCCGCAGCTCCCTCTTTGCACCAATTGCTGTGTGCGTGCTCCAGCACGGAGCCCCTGGCAATGCCCTACTTTCAAGGTGGCATTCAGCGTCGCAGGAATGATGGGGAACAGAAGGCACACCGAGATGCGGCAGTGGCCAAAGGAGAAGGGAGAAAGCAGCCGCAGAAGCGGAACTGAGATCTGGTGGAAGGAGCCAGGCCTGCACGAAGGTTTTCCCTACCCGAAATGACCTTGTAATACCCTCACTAAGAGCTGCACAGTTATTGCTCTGAGCTTTGTTCCCTGAGCAGTTAGAATATTTGTGAATGTTCCAGGACATCTCCTGCTCATCCCTTCCTGGAAAGAATTGTGGGTTTTTTTAAAAAAAAAAACAACAGGAAGATAGAATGAGGTTCACATTACATTGGATTGTTCTGCCTTAATTTTAGGGGAGACCCATCTTTAGGCAAACACTTGAGCACAGCCAGAGTCCAAATTTGCTTAGCTACATGGGACACAGAGTGGGCAAGGAAACCAACGGATTGCAAAGAAAAGCAGGCTTTATAAAATGCTGCTTGTGTCTGAGAGTCAGGGAGTTCAACTTCCCTGGAGAGAAGAACGGATTTGATTGGCTTCTCCACTTGCTCTCTGATTGGCCAGCATCATCTGAGAGAAGAAATAAAACAGCTGATCTGGAGGGGAAAGTGTCATTTGCCTTTTAGTCTTCATCTGAAATCTAAAGTCTGGATCAGTAGCCAGAGGGTTTGGCTTCTGAGGGAAGAGATTTTGGGAGTCAGTGATTTCCGTCAGGCAATAGTCAGAAGAATAAGGACCCCATTGTCTTAAATATATTAAAACTGCTCTGAGGGGGAATTTAGATTCTCAATCAGGAAAGCTACAGAACAGCTTTATACAGACAATGGATACTGGAGAAGGATTTGGCAGGTCTGGGTAGTTAGAGAGGATTCCCATACAAGCCAAATGGTAAAAGGAGTTATTGCTTCTTAGGGACTAGGAGAATAACTTCCTGCCAGTGAAAGGGGTTGGGAAGAGAACCCTAATCTGTGATAAGATGAGTTAGCGTGAGCTGACTCACAATATTTTAGCCTCTGGCTCACACATTTTTGTCTTAGCTACGGAATGATGGCTCCAGAGCAAATTCATTTATGCAGTAGCCAAATCGCTTGCTCAGAGCCTTAATGCTGGTTGCTCACAAAGTAGAATTTTTGCTCACAAGACTCCACAGCTTAGAGGGAGCATTGCTCATGAGTTAGGGAAAAACTGTAATCTCTAAAGGGAAAACCTAGATCTCTGAAGGGAGAAACCTAGGAGCACTAAGACAAAGCTATCCTCTAAGAAACTGAATGCATGATTCTGTGTAACAGCTGAAATATATAATGAGCACAAACCTCTCACTGAAAAGAACTTGAAACTCAGAAATTAAGCTTCAGCAACACTCTCTTGTATGTTCAAAAGCCTCAATTCTGTACACATTAGAAAGTTTTATCTCAGCAACCTTTATATCTCGAATCCTCATATTTATATATTCCCGGACTGTTTAATAAAATCTTTCCTCTGTTTTTGAAAGTTAATCTGCCTCAAGTGCCACTTGACAAGGCTTTATAGAACAGGACAGCTCCTGTATTTCCCTCAAGTTCCTGTGCTGGGTCTAAAGCCTCAACAAAAATCTGTGACAGGGTGGGACAATGTAAGCTTATCAAACAAAGAAGAAATACACGCTACTGGAGGGCGACTCAGTTACTGGGGTGAAGTAAAATATTTTTTTTGGCAGCAAAGTTCTGCCAGGGTGTTGGGGAAAAGACAGGGGTCTGTCACAGAAACGTGGTTAGATGGCCCAGTCCTTCTCCTCCTTTCCTGACTCTACCATTTTTTTTCCAATTCCATTCCTTGTCACCCAATGGTCCTCTGCCACCCGTCTCCACCTGCCTGACCTGCTTCTCTGTCCCTCAAGGATGCATTCATGTATATCAAAGACTCTTTCTCCCTCTCAGGCACACATTCCTGTGTGCACATATTCCTGTATGCCCCCATTCACACATATAATGACACAGAGGAGTGGGAAGAAAAGGACTTTCCTTGCTTTGGCTCTGCAACTGCATTTCTTCAAATCTGGGGAGACCCCAGGTTAGCGAGGTTCCCCCCCCCATAGCATAGTTTTAATTAATTAATTTATTGTTTCTTTAGATTAGGGTTGCCAAACCCCCGGTTTGCCAGGGGCCCCCCCTTTTGGGGGCCCTGCCCCCAACACCCACAGCCACCCCTCTCCCTTCTCTCTTGAGAGAGAGGGGTGGCGAAGAAGAAGAAGAAAAGAAGAAGAGGAGGAGGAGGAGGAGGAGGAGGAGATTGGATTTATACCTTGTCCTTCACTTGGAGTCTCAGAGCGGCTTACAAACTCC
>NW_015164724.1:271879-273907 GCF_001447785.1 Gekko japonicus | reverse complement strand
GGTGGGTGGGTGGGGGGGCAGCGGCGGACATCCCCAACATGAAGTCATCACATCGGGGATGCCCCGCCCCCTCCAGGAACGCCCCCAAAGTCCCCCACTGGGGGTGGAAGATGGACTTGGCAACCCTACTTTAGATTTATAACCCGCCCTCCCTGCAAGCGGGTCATAACAATAATGTTACAAAACCATTAAGAACAAGTATAACAAACAACATAATTAAAAGAATTAAAAAGGCAGGAACTACAATAAATTCCTGTGGTTCAACAATCCTAAATAGCTGGAAGCAACCAGGCCATGAACCAAAGTGTAGTGTATTCAAAGCTGCCTTGAATGCATGATATGTTGTGAAACATCTAATTGAAGTGTAATGTAAAGCTTCGTCCTGGGCTAGGATCCAAATCCATCCAATTGTGTTACTAGCCCAGGAAGCACCTAACCAATCACTTTCAAGCAAGCTCCCTGAGCGGGAACATCCGTGATTGGTCCTTATGTGAACAACCTTATTGGTTGGTATTTGTACAGTGGGTGTGGCTACATTAGCCAAGAATGTTTAAAAGCAGGACAGCTGCCATGTAAAGGCTGTTCTGGCTATCAGATGTTGATCCGTGTTGGAGTTGTGTTCAAGTTGAAGAATAAAGTTGTGTTCTTGCTGAATCACTCTCCGACTGCTTTGTTAAGCGAGCGACTTAACACAAAGAACAGTAAAGATCTTATTCATATGTGCAGCAGGCAGATTAGAAAGCTTCAGCAAGGGGGGGCAAATAATTGGATGCCCACCGCCTCAACTGAAGGCCTGGCGGAACAGCTCCATTTTGCAGGCCCCGCAAAACTATAAGAGGTTCCGCAGGGCCCTGGTCTCAGATGGGAGCATGTTCCACCAGGGGCAGAAAAGGCCCTGCCCCGGTCGAGGCTAAGTGGACGTCCTTTGGGCCAGGGACAACCAGTAGATGACGGTCTGCCAAGCACAAGGCTCTCCAGGGCACCTATGGGGAGAGAAGGTCCCTTAGATATGTCGGTCCCAGGCCTCATAGGGCTTTAAAGGTCAATGCCAACACCTTGACTGATCCGATACTCAGTGGGTCAGTTTTGTGGGGTTTTTTTTTCCTTTTCAAACTATGTGAAAGAAAACAAAGTTTGACTCCGGTGGCACCCATAAGAGCAACAAAGTTTTTTTCAAGGTATAAGCGTCCACGTGCAAGCGCACTTCCTGAATCTACGTAAAACAGAATTCTTCTGGGGGGCACCTTGGTAAAGGGACTAGGGTCACTCGTAATCAGATTGGCCCAAGGAAATGCTCGGTGTTTCTACTGATGGAACACCACATTCAGCAACTGTTAATGGGCCATGTTTAATACTGGCATTTTGTTCACATGACAACACATTTCCTCAATCCCTAGTCTGATTACATTGCATTAAATGCCTCATGCTATTGATTGCCTTGATGTACTTTGTGTAATCCGCCCTGTGTCTCCAGGAGAAAGACAGAGTACAGATAACATAAATGATTAAGGGAATGGAGCACCTTCCCAAAGTAGAAGAAGAAGAAGAAAGGTTAATGAAGAAGAAGAAAGGTTAAAGAAGAAGAAGAAGAAAGGTTAAAGAAGAAGAAGAAAGTAAGAAGAAGAAGAAGAAGAAAGTAGAAGAAGAGGAGGAGGAGGAGGAGGAGGAGATTGGATTTATACCCCGCCCTTCACGACTCAAAGGAGTCTCAGAGCGGCTTATAATCTCCTTTCCCTTCCCCTCCCCACAACAGACACCCTGTGAGGTCGCTGGGGCTGAGAGAGCTGTTTCCAGAACTATCCTTGAGAGAACAGCTTTGACAGAACTATGGCTTGCCCAAGGTCATCCAGCAGCTGCAGGTGGAGGAGTGGGGAATCAAACCCGGTTCTCCCAGATTAGAGTCCGTGCACTTAACCACTACATCAAACTGGCTCCCTAAAGCGCTTGGGGCTCTTTCGCTTGGAGAAATGATGATTAAGGGGTGACGTGATAGACGTTTACAAAATTATGCATGGGATAGGGAAGGTA
>NW_015164724.1:250344-271832 GCF_001447785.1 Gekko japonicus | reverse complement strand
GGAAAGAGGTACTTTTCTCCCTTTTTCACAATACAAGAACTTTGGGGCACTCGAAGAAATTAATGAGTAGTAGGTTTAGAACAGATTACAGGAAGTCTTTCTTCACTCAAAGAATTATTAACATGTGGAATTCGCCGCTGCAGGAGGTGGCGGCTGCTGCAAGCATAGACAACTTCAAGAGGGGACTGGATTAACATATAGCACAGAGGTCCATCAGTTGCTATTAGCCTCAAGTTATAAATGGAGCGCTATGACTGGGGCAGTGATGCTCTGTATTCTTGGAGCTGGGGGGGCAACAGTGGGAGGGCTTCTGGGGTTCTGGCCCCACTGGTGGACCTCCTGATGGCACCTGGTATTTCTGGCCACTGTGTGACAGAGTGTTGGACTGGATGGGCCACTGGCCTGATCCAACATTGGCTTCTCTTATGTTCTTATGTTAAATCAATCCCCACATGCCATGAAAAACTCACCAGGTAGGGGTACCAACTCCAGACTGGGAAAATTCTGGAGATGTGGAGGCAGAGCTTGGAGAGGGCGGAGTCAGAGGAGAGAAGGGAGCTTAGCAGAGTCCAGCTTCCAAAGTTGCCATTTCCTCCAGCGGAACTGATAGGGTTGCGGGGGGATTAGGGGGCGTTCCAGGAGGGGGTGTGGCCATCCCTGATGTGATGACATCACACAGAGTGACCCCATTGCACCCTGGATGCAGCTTGCCCCCACCCGGGCCTTTCCCCAAACAATTAAAGGGAACCTTCTCTTTAAATGGTTGGGGAGGAGGAGCGGGTGCCGGGCGCTCCTGCCCTGCAAGAGGGGAATTTGCCTCTTACAAGGCAGCAACCGGCAGCGCCCGCTTGAGGGGGGGGGGAGGCTGGGTGGTTGCTTTTGGAGGTGGGACTTCCTCCCGCCTGCCAGCTGACTGGCGGACAGGAAGGACCCCCTGCAAATCAGGCAACTCCCGCCAAATGGGTGGGTGGGTCTGGCAACCCTAGGAACTGATCTCTGTAGGCTGGAGATCAGTTGTAATTCTGAGAGAACTCCACCCCCCCCCACACACACCTGGGGGTTATCAGAAAAACAAAGAACAGTGCAATGGAAATAGGCCAAGGAACAATAAACTGTGCTCAGATTAAAAAAACAACAACAAACAGTAAAATCTTAGACAATTGTATCAAAATATAACAGAGAGGACACAGTCCAACACAATTCAAATACTGTGATGAATTAGATATGGAAAGCCACGTTGTACACCCAAAAGAACTGATATTTTAAGAAATCTGGCCTGTAGGCTGGAGATCAGTTGTAATTCTGGGAGAACGCCACCCCCCCCCACACACCTGGGGGTTATCAGAAAAACAAAGAGCAGTGCAATGGAAATAGGCCAAAGAATAATAAACTGTGCTCAGATTAAAAAACAAACAAACAATAAAATCTTAGACAATTGTATCAAAATATAACATAGAGGACACAGTCCAACACAATTCAAATACTGTGATGAATTAGATATGGAAAGCCACGTTGTACACCCAAAAGACACTGATATGTTAAGAAATCTGGGACCATGCCCGATTTCTTACCAACTCATGTTGTGGGAGGACGCTCTATCATTCAAGGGAAAACTCTATGGTTTCCCCTTGAATGATAGAGGCCCCGCCCACAATGTGCTCTGCGCGATGACGTCCCTTTGGGTGACATCATTGTGGCATGCACGCTTTGTGCACACGCCAAACATCCCCCGAAGAGGAAGAAGGACCCCCCCTGCCAGCAGCCAAATAAGACCTGACAACCCTACCCCACCAGCGTCTCAAAGGGACCTGAATGGTCCCTCTCTGACAAATAAAACAAGCTCCTGGAAGAGATCAGGGCCCTGCGGGACCTTACAGTTCCACAGGGCCTGCAAGACGGAGCTCTTCCACCAGGCTTTCGATTAGGAGCCGACCCACTAATACCATCAACGAGCCCAGCCCTCCGTTTTAACATCTGGCTCATTACACCGAGTGACTCAGGACGACACTGAACTGAACTCAGGAGTTGGAGACATATCCAGTACGCCACCACAAATAGGAATTGTATTACTAATAGCGCCTTATGTTTTTATGTTTCTATGTTGTATAATCCTATAGCGTAGTGTTTTATAATGTTATGTGGTTTTATCGACAATGTGCCAATGTTGTAAGCCCCCCTGAGCCCGCATGCGGGGAGGGCAGGATATAAATCGAATAAATAAATAATAAATAAAATGAAAGCCTGCACTTCTTCTCCACCACCGTCTCTAGCTGCTGAATAGTACAGTGGCTCTGACCTGTAAATGTCTGCCTGCTTGATTTTGAGTCGGATAAATAGTTCACAGAAGTCCGAGGGCAGCTGTCGGCCATCCTTGCAGACTTTCTAATGTACTGATATCGGTGATCTCAGGACCCTTCCAATGGGAAGACCAATCCCAACTATCTGTCACATGGTACCTTTCCTCTGGATGTGCCACTGTCATGAAATAACATATGCCAATAGAATAGATGAGGCTTTATAAATAGCAGAGAAAAGAAGGAAAGCGAAAGGCAAAGGTGAAAAGGAAAGATTTACCCAACTGAATACAGATTACCAGAGAACAGCAAGGAGAGATAAGGAGGCTTTCCTGAATGAACAATGCAAAGTAATACAGGACTAGAGATCTCTTCAAGAAAGTTGGAGAAATCAAGGGAACGTTCCATGCAAAGCTGGCCATGATAAAGGAGAAAAACAGTAGGGACCTAACAGAAGCAGAAGAGATTAGGAAAAGATGGCAAGAATACACAGAAGAACTATACAAGAAGAACCTCAATGTTCTTGACAACCACGACGATGTAATCACAGACCTCGAGCCAGACATCCTGGAATGCGAAGTCAAATGGGCCTGATGGTGAAAGAGGAGAGCAAAAAGTTGGCTTGAAACTCAACATCAAAAAAACTAAGATCATGGCATCCAACCCCATCACTCCTTGGCAAATAAAAGGGGAAATCATGGAAGCAGTGACAGAACTGGCCCATGAAAACTGTGGAAGACTTTTCCAGTTCCTCAAAAGTGATGGCAAGTAAAAGTGCCGGTATTTCATAATCCATTAAAAAGTAAGTTCAAATAATGCCTATTTTTATTTGCATCCCTGATCAGGGACCCAAAACAGCCTTAGAAAGCATTACTAACAATAAAGCTAGAGGAGGTGATGGTATCCCAGCTGAGCTATTCAAAGTCTTAAAAGATGATGCTGTTAAAATGCTCCACCATCAAAATCTCCAGGTATTTTCCAACCTGGAGGTGGGAGCCCAGCCATGGAAGCCCATCAGGTGACCTTGGACCTGGTCCAAGTTCAAGTGTCGGGTCCAAGGTCACCTGGTGAGCTTCCGTGGCTGGGTTGCCACCTCCAGGTTGGGAAATACCTGGAGATTTTGGTGGTGGTGCCTGAGAAGGCCAGGGTTTGGGGAAGGGAGGGACTACGGTTTTATTTTTTTAATTTTTATTTTATCTTTGGATTTATATCCCGCCCTACCCCGAAGGCTCAGGGCGGCAGTGGGGCAGGGCCTGCAAGACGGAGATCTTCCACCAGGCCTTCGATTAGGGAGCCGCATCCAAGAAACTGAGCCCCTGGCCCCAATACAAACATCATCATCAACAGCCTAATATAACCCAGACTATGATGTTAGCTGGATGTTGCCTGTGGATGCTGCTAATGCCCGCCATCTTGATACAAACTGTACTAGCACTTTATATTATATTATGCTATGTTTTATAACTGTATTGTTATGATTTTACTCAATTTGTGTTTTAGCTGTTTTATATGCTGCGGTGGCTCAAGTGGTTAAGACACTGAACTGCAGGCTGTGGAAGGTCGGTAGTTCAGCCGTTCGATACCCGGGTGCCGCATGACAGAGTGAGCTCCCGTCTCTAGTTCCAGCTCTTGCCAACCTAGCAGTTCAAAAGCAAGAAACTGCAAGTAGTTAAATAGGTACCACTTCGGTGGGAAGGTAACAGCGTTCCATGCGCCTCGGTGTTTAGTCATGCCGGCCACATGACCACGGAAACGTCTTCGGACAGCGCTGGCTCTTCGGCTTTGAAACGGAGATGAGCACCGCAACCCTAGAGTCAGATTCGACTGGCTTTCGAGCAAGGGAACCTTTACCTTTTACCTATGCTTCATGTAAGCCACCTTGAGCCTGCCTTGGCAGGGCGGCCGGTATATAAATTAAATAGATAAATAAAATAATGCCAAAGAGCCCACCTTCCAAAGCGTCCATTTTCTCCAAGTGAACTGATCTCTTATCTGCTGCAGATCCATTGAAAGTGTAGGAGATCTCCAGCCACCACCTTGAGGTTGGCAACCATATCCATGGTCCAAGGAGGGATCTGAACCCAGTTCTCCCAGGTCCTCGTCCTACACTCTAACCGCTATGCCACAACAGCCACCAATGTTGAGTGTTTCATTCAAGAGGCATGCTGTAACGATTTCATGTTTTGTGTGTGTGTGACTTTAAAGTTTGGTTTGTATGGATGTATGACAGACTAGAATGCTGGACTCAGGCAAGTGATATGATTGGAGTGACAGAGAGGGGGAGGGGTTTTGGAATGGATGCTGTGTGGATGATTGGAATGTCTTTCAGGAGTGTTTGTTAAGAGTTGTCAGTTAAACAGTTGAGTAAAACAGTTAGTCAGAGCAGAGTGTGCTGTGTAAAAGCAGTTGATATGAGTTTGTCCTGAGGTCTCTGTGTGAGAAGTTTTCCTGTGTGAAATATAAGAGTGAAGTCTCTGTGTTAAGCAGACGGTTAAGTTCTGTGTTATAAGAGTTACAATTGAAAGCTGAGAGTCTAAGAAAAAGTACAGTAAAAACTGATACAAAGTTGCTTTAACCTCTGTCAGTAAAGGAGAAGCTTGTGAGAGACACCAAGCATTTGTTCAACTCCTTCCCAGTACTGTTTACATTGTTTACCCTCGTATTTATGTTTTCTTTAAATAAATCCTAATTCCTTCAAGTATACCAGCTCAGCAAATAATCCTTCCTCAGACCACATAGACCTTCATGAATGCCTAAGACCCATGGTACACCTACCCCGTGGAAAATATTATAAGAAAAGGTTTGGGAAAACCTAGATTTCCCTGGTGGCAGCCAGAATACCCTACAGAGTAAAACTGAAAGAACATTTTAAAGTAAAACTAGACCTCCCCAAATAAGAGGTCGTGACACATGCTTTCCCATGTTTCCGGTCCTTCGATTTTGTTGGCAAATCACTAGTTTGTGTGGGGCAAAATCAGCTTAGTGGGGGGGAAATTCCAAAACAAAACAGTTCACCAGAAATGTACACAAAACAAAGGAAGGAAAACAGTGCAGGAATGTTTTTTTTGAATGCCTCTGGAAAAGCAACAATCCTGCAGCTTGTCTCACATTTGGGCGATAAGATAGAATTCACCTGGAATTCTGGTGGATGAATGGCCTGTTAATGAACCAGAAACGGGCAAGATAGCGTGAGTGGCAGCAGTTTGCGCCTATTTACAACCTCATTGGAAGCCAGCGGATAAACACACTGATCATAAAAGCGCCGTCAAAAGAGTGCACGAGGAGCCGGCAGAGCAGTTAAACTTAGACATCCGTGTATTTACTCAATGCTCTGCTCTCCGGGGCCTGCGGAAAAGAATTCTCCTCGTTTCAAGATCTCAAAGGAGATTTATGAGCAAAAATTAAAGGTTCGTGGTTGTAGGGAGCTGTTTGCAAAGAACCGAGAATCCACTCTCTTCCATGGCTGCCTGCCACTGTGAAACCATAATTCCCTGAGCAGGGTGAGATGGACGCCTAGCTACCATGACCTCCTCGGTGGGTTTCCATGGATACCGTGCACTATAAATAAAAAAAAGGAATTTCAAGCCACATTTCAGTCCCGCTTAGTGACAACAAGGAAGCCTCTTTGAATTTAGTTTCCCATTTCACCTTTCAGGGGCTGTTCTGAAGGCAAACAATTACCTCTTCAGCCAGGAAATTACCACCAGTCATACTTATTTACTTCTATAGTGGGCACTAATTAGCAAGGTGGGGAGGGGAGGCTTTTTGGACCACAGCATGGTGTGTGTGTGTGTGTGTGTGTGTGTGTGTAGCTTCTGCAGACCAAAGAGTGCCCCCAAAGGCCGAGGGTGCGGCCTGTATCTCCCCCCCCCCAATGGGGAACGATTATATCTGCATCCTCCCGCAATGAATCAGATTCACACTGCAGATTTTGTCTGGCATCCTGGGTCTCGGGAGGATTGAAAATAATTTGGTTGCAGCCGTGGGAGGGAGTGCGTGTGTGCAGAGAAGGGACGCTTCCAACTGCCTGCTGGGGCGAGAACACGCCTGACACTTCATTCCTTTCCAGTTAATGCAGCGAGACCAGGAAGGAACTTAACCCTCTAATTGCTAAATTGGGGGGGAACTCCTTTTTCCCCTTGTCCCAGATCCTTAAAGAAGAGTTTTCTCTTCACTGGGCTCCAACTGACAACACAGGGAGCAGGATCTTATGCATCGGGTTATGGGGAGAGCACAGGTCACCTGAAAGTTCTAGCGTTGCCAGGTGCTCCCTGGCCACCGGCGGGGGGGGGGGTAGAGGGTAGAGTTGCCAGATCCAGGTTGGGAAACTCCTGGAGATTTGGGGGTGGAGTCCTCAATGGGGTACAATGCCCTAGAGTCCGCCCTTCGAAGCATCCATTTTCCCAAGTGGAACTGATTTCCGTAGTCTGGAGCTGAGCTGTAATTCTAGGGGGTCCCCAGGTCCCACCTGGAGGCTGGCATCCCTATGACCCAGACCTTCCTTGGTCAGAGGTGCATCTGGAAGAAGGGATGGGGGCGACGTAGTGGGGGTGGGGAAGGTCCATATTGGTTCACAGGGGTCATTTCCTGCAAGAGCGCACAGGAGCGGAGCTCCGGCAGTAAAGAGCCCAGGGGGCGGGCACATGCAACAAGCCCCACCCCCTGCTTCCAGCAGCCCTCAGTCAGAGCAAGAAGCAGCCAGGAAAGTTGCAGAGCCCCCCCCGGCCCAAAACAGTCCAGTGGCACCTTTAAGACCAAGTTTTATTCAGGTACAAGCTCTCCCTCCTCTGCGAGGACAGATCTGCACGTCCCCCCCCCCCCCCCAATAGCTAGCAATCCAAAAGAGTCCAGTGGAGCCTGAGCGGTGGGTGTTGCCTTCTGACACACTTCCGGTGATGTCAGGGGGTGTGTCATAAGAGTTATGCTAATGAGCTCCTGCACCTCTTTTTCTACGAAATAACTCCTGTTGGTTCAGTTTTTTTGGCCAGAGAGATCATAAACAGAGCTACGAATGGATCTACCTGCAACCAGACATCCTTACATGAAAATGCGCAGGGCTATGTTGAGTCATTTCACACAGAGAGCCAGTTTGGTGTAGTGGTTAGGAGTGTGGACTCTAATCTGGGAGAACCGGGTTTGATTCCCCACTCCTCCACATGCCGCTGCTAGGGTGACCTTGGGTCAGTTATAAGTTCTCTCAGAGCTGTTCTCGAAAGAGCAGTTCTCGAGAGAGCTCTCTCAGCCCCACCTACCCCATAGGGTGTCTGTTGTGGGGAGGCGAAGGGGAAGGAGATTGTAAGCTGCTCTGAGACTCCTTTGGGTAGCGAAGGGCGGGGTATAAATCCAACCCCCTCCTCTTCCTCCTTCATTGTAGGGGAAAATGCCTCCCGATTTCTGCGGTCTCTGAAGCGCCCCAGCCTCTCTCTCTCAGCAACGGCCACCAAATAGTGTTTTTGGGAGGCCACCGGAACAGTACCGTGTTTCAAGGATTTCTCTCTTACTGCTGGCAGCCAACGCAAGTTCCGCTTGTATTTATGCAATATACTCAAAAATACACTCTCTTCCTTTGCCAATATTTAGACTTGCCACGACTCCACAAAGAAGGGGGGGAAATAACTTTTGAAGAAAGATACAATCTGGCCTTGATTTAGTTTCTCTTTCTTACAATGTTCACCAGAAAGGCATTGCAGGATCAGGCCCAGCCTCCATTGACTCCAGTTCATGATCTCCAGGTGTCATTTCATAGAAAAAGAGGTGCAGGAACTCATTAGCATAACTCAATAGCACAACTCATTTGCATATGCCACACCCCCTGTCATCACCGGAAGTGTGTGAGAAGGCAACACCCACCGCTCCACTGGACTGTTTGGATTGCTAGCTATTGGGGGGGGGGGACATGCAGATCTGTCCTCACAGAGGAGGGAGAGCTTGTACCGGAATAAAACGTGGTCTTAAAGGTGCCACTAGACTGTTTTGTTTGGGTGTGTCAGCTTTGGGGGGGGGGGGGAACGAGCAGATCTGCCCTCACAGAGGAGGGAAAGCTTGTACCGGAATGAAACTTGGTCTTAAAGGATCCACTGGACTGTTTTGGACTGCTAGCTGTGTGTGTGTGGGGGGGAAATGTGCAGATCTGCCCACACAGAGGAGGGAGAGCTTGTACCTGAAGGTGAGCCGGGGGGAGGCTCTGCAACTTACCTGGCTGTTTCTTGCTCCTTGTGGCCTGACTGAGGGCTGCTGGGAGCAGGGGGCGGGGCTTGTTGCACGTGCCCGCCCCCTGGTCTCCTTACTGCCGGAGCTCCACTCCTGTGCGCTCCCGCAGGAAATGACCCCGACATCTCCCATAATCCCTGCTAGGTCCTCCCTTGGAATTTCTCAAGCCAGTCACGCTGGAGGCAGCTCTTCTGAAAATCAGGACATCGGAAGCATGCTGCCTTGGACCTTCCCACTTTGCTTGGCCAAGTCTGAAGCTTTCTTCTGGTCCAAGGAGCCTTCAATGGAAGTGGGGTTTCCAGCGCTGGAGAAAGGCTCCTTTGGGACATAAGAAGGCTTCAAACTTGGCCAGGCAAAGTGGGTGGATGCAAGGTCTGCTTCTGAGTATAGAGGTCCTATGTCTTCCCTGCATTTCAGATAGCCACTGACACCCATCCATCCTTCAGGAAGAAGAAGAAGAAGAGATTGGATGTATACCCTGCCCTTCACTTGGAGTCTCAGAGCGGCTTACAAACTCCTTTCCCTTCCCCTCCCCACAACAGACACCCTGTGAAGTTGCCCAATCCTTTTTTAAAGCCATCTAGGATAGCGGTCACCTCAACATGATGTGGCCATTAGTTCCATGTGAGTTTATTCCTCGCATGGAGAAGGACTCCTTGGAGAATTCTCACTTGGGCCCTTTCTGCATTCAGTCTTTTCTCCAGAGCTTCCCAGCACTTGAGCCAGTATGCCTTTGATTCATCTTTCTTGCTTTCATTTCTGCATATGTTCATTTTCAGCGGATGTTAGTACTGGAAACTCCACTCTGTGCAGATTATTCTTTCTGTATTTTTCTGATTGAAAATGTGTGACAGTGCAACGTTTGTGGCCATGCAAGAAAGGTTTGCATGGACTAGCAGCAAGAAAAACTTGTTCTTCAAGTTGATCTTGCTTTCTGCAGAGCTCCTACTCATCTAAAGGACTGTGATTGTTAAACTTTTGACCCAGCAGCCGATCTGTTCACCTGCTAATAATCACGTTGAAAAAAAACCAAGGGAAGGGAATCTCTGGCCCAGGTCACACAGGCCAGATATCTCGGGGGGGGGGGGGGGGGGGGCGTGGCTAATTGCCCCGGCACAGTTTGATGCGCGATTACGTGATCAGACGCGCCGGCGGCACACTACGAGTGCTTCCCTTGGTGCCGGCGGATAAACGAGGGACCGGAGGGGAATGCTGCACGCTGGCGCGATCACACCACGGGCGTCTGGAGGCAGCCAGTGGCAAATGTTTACTAGTACCTTGGAGGTACTAGTTTTTTAAGGCGCATTGTCAGCAGTGAGCCACTGGTGCGCTCCACTTCCCAGATGTTGGGGTGTGATCGTGCCTGGATAATCCGGCCACCATCCGTGCCTCTCCCGCGGACACTTTGCCATGTGACCGGGGCCTCTTTTGGGCAACTGCAATCCTTAAGAAAGATTTGCATCAGATTAATATTCTTCAAGTAAACTAAAAAAGGGATCAACGTTTTACCTCACAGCCCTGACCTGGATAGCCCAGGCAAGCCTGATCTTGTCAGAGCTCAGAAGCGAAGCAAGGTCGACTCTGGCAAGTACTTGGATGGGAGACCTCCTTGGAATACCAGAGGTGGGAGGTGGGGGCAGGCTTTATTCAGCCACCTCCCTGAATATCCTCCAGGCCCTCAGTTGGGGGTCAGTCACCAGAGGTTGCCATGCCTTCCAGGTGCACGCGCGCGCGCGCACACACACACACACACACACACACGTAATTTTTTTTAACCTAACAACAAAGTTATAATAACTCATCTGAGTAGTAGAACTTTATTTGATTCAAACACTTATAGGTAAAGGTAAAGGTTCTCTTGCTCGAAAGCCAGTTGAATCCGACTCTAGGGTTGCGGTGCTCATCTCCGTTTCAAAGCCGGAGAGCCAGCGCTGTCTGAAGACGTTTCCATGGTCATGTGGGTTGGCAGGAGCTGGAACTAGAATTAGCACTTATACTCCTCCCGCAAATGGGCAGAGGGCGAGAATAGGGGAGGGAAGTGGGTGGTACGCAGAAACACTTCTACTTTAGTGTTTTGAAACTGGATCAGAGCTAAGAAGCGCAGCGAAACGAGTTTTGAGAAATGCGGGGCAAGAGCGTGCCGAAAGCGGTCTGACTACTGATTCCTGTGAAACATGCAGAAACAACAACAAAAAAACCCCATGCAACAAATCTGAAGCAGGATGGAAGGCAGAAGGCAAGAAAAGGCTGCGCTCTGAAACAGATGCAGAAAGGGCCTTGAATGACTGTACCAGTTCTAAGGTTACAGGAAACACTTTGTTCTCGCCTACTGTGAAACTTACCAGGCCTTGAGTGAGATGAGTCAGCTGCCTGCTGTTGTCTGACTCCCGGGAGGGGAGCCACTGCTCACAGCTCTTAAAGCAGAACACTTTAGAGGCCTGACTTTCTAAGAGGCACTCCAGGCCTCTGTGGGGCTGGTAACCAGTGTTCCCTCTAAGCTGAGTTAGTGTGAGGTAGCTCACAATTTTTAAGCCTCTGGCTCACACTTTTTTGACTCAGCTTAAGAAGGGATGGCTCCAGAGCAAACTAATTTACGCAGCAGCCAAATCGCTCGCTCACAACTCTAATGCCAGTCGCTCACCAAGTAGAATCTTTGCTCACAAGACTCCACAGCTTAGAGGGAGCCTTGCTTGCAACCAGTGCTTTGAACAAGGCTTCTAACAGGGCAGTTGAGCTTGGCAAACTCGATGTCAGGGATTTTTAGGAAAGGGATCAAGAACAAAACAGCTGATATTGTAATACCCCTGTACAGATCTATGGTGCGGTCTCATTTGGAATACTGTGTACAGGTCTGGTCACCCTATCTCGAAAAGGACATTGCAGAGCTGGAAAAAGTACAGAGGAGGGCAACGAAGATGATTTAAGGGGCTGGAACACCTTCCCTATGAGAAAAGGCTGAGGAGCCTGGGACTTTTCAGTTTAGAAAAGAGACGACTAAGGGGGGGGGCATGATAGAGGTCCTTAAAGAGATGGGAGTACCAGACCACCTCACATGTCTCTTGAGAAACCTGTATAAGGTCAAAGAAGACGGGGACGGCAAAGGAGGAGATGGTTAGACAGTGTCATAGATGCAACGAACATGAAATTGAGCAAACTTCAGAGGATGGCGGAAGACAGGAAGGCCTGGCGGGATCTGGTCCAGCTTGGGGTGGGGGGAGAGGGGGACATCCGCTGCCTCAACCAAGTGCCCGGCAGAAGAGCTCCATCAATATTAAGAACATAAAAGAACATAAGAGAAGCCAACTTGTCCTTTTATCCAGTGACTATTTAGCTTACTTAGGAGCCTTCTCCTGCTGCTGCTGAGGAAAGGGGAGCCTTTGAAGAGGAACTTTATCAAAAGCTTTCTGGAAATCAAGATAAACAACATCTATTGGGTCCCCCTTGTCCCCCTGAGGACTGGAAGGTAGCTAATGTCACTCCCATCTATAAAAAGGGTTCCAGAGGAGATCCAGGAAATTACAGGGCCCTCTGACGTCGATACCAGGTAAGTTGGTGGAAACTGTTATTAAGGAAAGAATGAATAGGCACATAGATGAACAAAAACTATTGGGAAGACTCAGCATGGGTTCTGTAAGGGAAGATCTTGTCTCATTAACCTGTTAGTGTTCTCTGAGGGGGTGAACAAACATATGGACAACCAAATATTGCAAGAGTGCTAATGTCTTAAGCATGTTTTTATTTTAAGTTTTTTAAAAAACAACTTTGTGTTTGTGTCCTTTATAATGCTACCTGGCATTACGTTTTATGACACACATGGCCCGGCCCAACGTGGTCTCATTTATGTCAGATCGGGCCCAAATGAGTTCGACACCCTGCTCTATGGCACTGTACTCTGCTGAGGCCCCTCCCCTCCCCAAACCCTGCCCTTTCCAGGTTCTACCCCCCCCCAATCTCCAGGAATTTCCCTACCTGCAGTTAACAAGCCGTTTATGAGCCCCTGATCTTCAAAAGGCCTCAGCATCCTCCAACAGTGTAACTATGACAGCCAAAAAGAAAATGCATAATGAGAAATACTGTTTATTCTGCATTCAGGTCTTGTTTTAGGGAACCCTAGAGGGAAGTTTGAGGAGCTGCGGTGGCTCAAGTGGTTAAGACGCTGAACTGCAGGCTGTGGAAGGTCGGTAGTTCAACAGTTCAAGACCCTGGTTGCCGCATGACGGAGTGAGCTCCCGTCTCCCTTTTGAGCAAGGGAACCTTTACCTTTAGGAGGGGCCACTCCAGTCGAGTGGATCCTGAGCAGTGGGCGTTGCCTTCTGACTCACTTCCGGTGATGTCAGGGGGTGTGGCATATGCAAATAAGTTATGCTAATGAGCTCCCGCACCTCTTTTTCTACAAAATGACCCCTGGTAACTACTGTCCATGGAGCTGCAATGGCTCAAGTGGTTAAGACGCTGAACTGCAGGCTGTGGAAAGTCAGTAGTTCAGCAGTTCGAGACCCGAGTGTGCTGCATGACGGAGTGAGCTCCCGTCTCTAGTTCCAGCTCCTGCCAACCTAGCCGTTTGAAAGCAAGAAAATTGCAAGTAGATAAATAGGTACCACTTCGGTGGGAAGGGAACAGCGTTCCGTGCACCTTGGTTTTTAGTCATGCCGGCCACATGACCACGGAAACATCTTTGGACAGCGCTGGCTCTTCGGCTTTGAAACGGAGATGAGCACCACAACCCTAGAGTCGGATTCGACTGGCTTTCGAGCAAGGGAACCTTTTACCTTTACTTTAACTACTGGCCAGGCGTCAATTTCGGGTTGACCATTGCCTAGATATTTGAGGTGTGGGTCCAAGGTAGGATAGGGCTGAGGGAGGGAAGGGATCTCAGCGGGGTATAGTATCATAAAGTTCACCTTCCAAAGCAAGCATTTTCTCCAGGGGAGACTGTACAGAGGGTTTGGGGAGAGAAGGAACCCCAGCGTCTGCCCTCCAAAGCAGCCGTTTTCTCCAGGGAACTGGTCTCTGTTGTTTGGAGGTCAGCTGTGACACTGTCTGGAGGTTGGGAACCCTACATCCTAGCCAGGCAAGCTCCCCCGCCTCAGTGGTTTGATTGTGATTTGCAAGCTGCCGAGATCGTGGGTGAGTTGGATTTCCACCAGGGTGTTGAGAGATGTTGGGTTGCCAACTCTGACATGGGATATTCCTGTAGATTGGGGTGGGGGTGAGAAGAGCAGGATTTGGGGAGGGGGGGGGAGCTCAGCACAGATGTGAACCTGCCATTTCCTGGGATTCGTGAGAGTCCGAGGCTGGTAACCTTAGGGAGAGAGGGTGCGTTTTCTATGCGGAACGGGACACGCAGACTGCCCTAGAGCCAGCAGGGTTATGGCGTTGCTCACAGGGCCAGTGGGTCCATTCAGCTCACCAGTAGGGTTGCTGGCTCTGGATTGGGACGTTTGGGGATGGAGCCCGGGAAGTAGGTTGCCAGCATTGTTCCCTCTGAGCTGAGTTCGTGTGAGCCAGCTCACAGCTTTTTAGCCTCCGGCTCACACATTTCTGTGAGCTCAGGAAGGAGGGCTCCAGAGCAAGCGAATGCATGCAGCAGCCAAATCGCTCGCTCACAACTTTTACACCAGTCGCTCCCAGAGTAGAATTTTTGCTCACAGGACTCCACAGCTTAGAGGGAACGTCGGTTGCCAGGTCTGGGTTGGAAAATACCTGAAGACTTTGAGGGTGGAGCCAGGAGAGGGCGGGGTCTGGGGAGAGGAGGGGCCTCAGCATGGTCCCATGCCGTGGAGTCCACCCTTCAAAGCGGCCATTTTCTCCAGGGGAGCTGATCTCTGCCAGCTGGAGATCAGTTGTAAAAACAGGAGATCTCCTGGCCCCACCTGGAGGCTGGCGACCCTACTGGCGAGAGACCTCGGCAAGGCATAATGCCCTCGAGCCTGCCCTCCAGAGCGGCCATTTTCTCCAGAGATCTGATCTCGTAGTCTGGAGATGAGTTGTGGCAGGGTGGCAAGCCTAGTCTGTGACAAGAAGAGAAGAGATTGGATTTATACCCCGCCCTTCACGACCTGGAGGAGTTTCAGACTGGCTTACAATCTTCTTTCCTTTCCCCTCCCCACAACAGACACCCTGGGAGGTAGGTGGGGCTGAGAGAGCTCTTTCGAGAACGGCTTGTGAGAGAACAGCCCCGAGAGAACTTGTGACTGACCCAAGGTCGCACCAGCAGCTGCATGTGGAGGGGTGGGGGGGATCGAACCCGGTTCTCCCAGATTAGAGTCCGCGCTCTTAACCACTACACCAAACTGGCTGTCTCTACACCAAACGATGGCTTGCTTGTCGGATGGACAAGCCCCTGTTGTCCTGATCATCAGGGCAGCATTGCCAGCACGCCGGGGGCCCTTGGCTCTGCTTGATCCTAGCCAGAGTGCTCAGCCCCCCCCCAGGACCTTCCTGGTAGGTTAAAGGGCTGATCTGCCCCTGGGTGTGTTTAGCTCCCCCCCCCCATTCCATGGCCTCTATCTAAATTGCCCTGTTGAAGCTTATCTTTACCCTCGGGGGTCTACGTTAGCAAGCGTAGAAGCCAGGCAGTCAGGCCCCGTAGTTACAGCGGGGCATTTCGGGGCCTGGCCCCCTGACTCCCTGCCAAGGCCCCTCCAACTTCCATCCAACCCCAGCCCCCTGCACCTCTGGGCCACCTGAAGGACTCCCCACCACTGCCCCTCCCCAAAATGTGGCTTGTTTCGCCATGTAGGCAAGCAGCATGCGAATGCTGCAAAGGTGAGTTTTAAATTTTTTATTTTTATTGCATTTTTTTAAAAATTTTGTGACATCAGTACCCCCGGACTTATTTAAAGCCCCCCCCTGAGTCACAAAATCCTGGCTACAGGCCTGCAGGCTGTCCATATAGGAAGAGCAAAGGGCCAGGCCGGTTAAGACAAAACCAGGGCTTTGTATGCTCCTGATGCAGGGAGGAAAACATTCTCCAGTAGGCCAGGGCGGAAAACAGCGTGTCCATCTACCGTGCAAATCTGTGTGTGTGTTAGCGGGGGTGTTTCGTTGCAAACGTTTCAGAGGCCATCGCCGGAAGCCGGATGTCAGCCCGCATTGGACGTTACTTTGTTCCACTGTGACAATTCCTTTGTTCCTCGCCAGGGAGAGATTCTCTCCTGCTGAGAAGCGCCCCTCCGAGAGCACGAGAGCACGCCGGCACCACCGAGCCAAACCTGCTAAAACGCAGAGGCCCAAGAAGGAAATTTCACTCTCGGTAAAAGAAAGAAGGACGCTGAGCAAATCTCCAGGTCTTCCGAAAAAGAAAGAGCCTGCCACCCTGCCTGTCTCTATTGACGAGAGGGATTTTGTTAAAAAAAGAACAGAACAGAGTACTGCGCTTCACCAGGGCTGCTCATTGTCTCTGGAACGAACGGCCCTTGCATGCAATCCTGTCCAGATTCACTCCATTCTGAGCCTGTTATTTTCAGTAGCTTTGGAGGGGTGTAACTCTATACAGGAATACACCATTGGCTCTTAGGGGTGCCAGCCTCCAGGTGGGGCCTGGGGATCTCCCGGAATTAATGCTCACCTCCAGACTACAGAGCTCCGTTCCCCCGGAGAAAATGGATGCTTTGGAAGGTGGGCTTTATGGTATTTTATTTATTTATTCAATTTATATCCCGCCCTCCCCGCTGGAGCAGGCTCAGGGCGGCTTACGTAGCATTATGACAAGATAAAACAATTAACTGAATAAAATTGCAATAAAATAGGTCTAAAACAATACATAAAGTGCTAGTGCAATATAACGATGGCGGGCATCTGACAGTCAGCTGGCAACATGCTCTGGGTCGTATTGGTGGAGCACAGGCTATTCAAGTTGGTGCAGGGGTCATTTCCTGCGGGAGCGCACGGGAGCAGAGCTCCGGCAGTAAAGAGCCCCGGGGCGGGCCCATGCAACAAGCCTCGCCCCCTGCTCCCAGCAGCCCTCAGTCAGAGCAAGAAGCAGCCAGGTAAGATGCAGAGCTCCCCCGGCCCCCCTGGTCCAAAACAGTCCAGTGGCACCTTTAAGACCAAGTTTTATTCAGGTACAAGCTCTCCCTCCTCTGCGAGGACAGATCTGCACGTTCCCCTCCCCCCCAATAGCTAGCAATCCAAAACAGTCCAGTGGAGCCTGAGCAGTGGGTGTTGCCTTCTGACACACTTCCGGTGATGTCAAGGGGTGTGGCATATGCAAATAAGTTATGCTAATGAGTTATGCTAATGAGCTCCTGCACCTCTTTTTCTACGAAATGACCCCTGAGTTGGTGTAATATTGGTGTTAGTATTAATGTAATGTTGTTAATATTGGGGCTAGAGCCTCAGGTAGATGGATGCGTCTCCCCTGAAGTCCCCGTCTTCCCCAGGCTCCATCCCCAAATCTCCAGGAGTTTCCTAGATTTATTTTATTTTTTATTTTATTCAATTTATACCCCACCCTCCCCGCATAGCATAGTCAATGAAGCAGAAGTAGATGTTTTTCTGGTACTCTCTTGCTTTCTCCATAATCCAGCGAATGTTGGCAATATGATCTCTCGTTCCTCTACCTCTTCGAAACCCAGCTTGTACTTCTGGTAGTTCTCTATCCACGTACTGTTGAAGCCTAGCTTGTAGGATCTTGAGCATGACCTTGCTAGCGTGTGATATGAGTGCAATTGTGCGATAGTTTGAACATTCCTTGGCGTTGCCCTTCTTTGGGATTGGAATGTATACTGATCTTTTCCAATCCTGTGGCCACTGTTGCGTTTTCCAAATTTGCTGGCAAATGGAGTGCAGAACTTTAACAGCATCCTCTTCTAAGACTTTGAATAGCTCAGCTGGGATACCATCACCTCCACTAGCTTTGTTGTTAGTAATGCTTTCTAAGGCCCATTTAACTTCACATTCCAGGATGTCTGGCTCGAGGTCAGTGATTATACCGTCGTGGTTGTCAAGGACATCGAGGTCTTTCTTGTATAGTTCTTCTGTGTATTCTTGCCATCTTTTCCTAATCTCTTCTGCTTCTGTTAGTTCCCTACCGTTTTTGTCCTTTATCATGGCCAGCTTTGCATGGAACGCTCCCTTGATTTCTCTGATTTTCTTGAAGAGATCTCTAGTCCTTCCCATTCTATTGTTTTCTTCTATTACTTTGCACTGTTCATTCAGGAAGGCGTTCAGTTGGGTAAATCTTTCCTTTTCACCTTTGCCTTTCGCTTTCCTTCTTTCCTCTGCTATTCCTCTGCACTTTTTAAAAGCTGTAAAAGCTGTACTTTTTAAAGTGCTGTACAAACAGCTGAAGGACTGTGAGGGGTTAATCCTTCACTGAAACAGAGAGCCTTGAGTGACAGGCTGATCTAGTTAGCCTCAGCTGAGGGAGACTTTAGAGCTGAATGCTGAGGAAGAGAATTCATTTGGAATTCAGCCCTGACTGAGAACAGTTTAACACAGACAGGAGAACTGGGGAAAGTTGGCAAGGACGAGTAGGTAGTTAGACGGAGACTCCCATTTGGGCCAAGGAAAGAGGGTAAATCTTCTAGAGAGAGAAGGAATTTCTCTACCCAGTCTAAACAGTCTGAAGAGTGTAAAGATCCTCGATCTGGTGTGGTTAGGAACTGCCTGTAGAGACCTTAAGAGTCAGTTAAAAAGTCAATACGAGTGCTGGTGTTTCAAAAGAAGGGGCTTGGGTCCTGGAAAAAGTGTACTAGCCTTCTGGAAACCAAAAGAGTCAGAGAATACTCAAAGAAAGTGTGCTGGGGTGTTTGGGAAAACACTGGAACAAAAGCCTCTCAACATAAGGATTTTAAGTAACTCTGAATAGCTTAGGAAATTCTCATTACCCTGAAACATAAGAACTAAAGTCTGTGCATGTACTTGTTTTACCTCAGAAATTTCAACCCCTGATTTCACCTGACCTTTTCTCTCTATGTTGAATAAAATATCTTGTTAATATGGAATATAAAAGTGCCATTTGAGTCGTATAAGTTAATGTGGGCTCCAATTCCTTCCCTCGGGTTCCTGGACTGAGCAAACAGCCAAAATATTCTACTGTGACAGGGTGGGACGGCCAGAATTCTTCAGGGAAGAAGAAAACCGACAACTAGGGCGGCTCAGTCACAAAAGGGAAAGAAAAACAGATGGAAAATCTTGCCTTTGAGGGAGGGAAGTGGACGGGGGCGTCATACCAGTGTTTAGATGCCATTGTCAAGTGGATGAGGGAGGATGTGGTGGAGGTGAATTCAGAAAAGTTGAAGGCGTTAGTGGTTGGGATAGCTGATATACTCGGGGGATTGCTTTTCCCATGTTGGCTGACATTGGCCCCGGTCACACGGGAGGTTTTGGCCCGCAAGAGGGACAGATCGGGGGCGCAGCAAATGGGCGCGATCACACTGCAACATCTGGGAAGCGGCGCGCACCCGTCCCAATCCGTCCCTTCAGGCCGAAACCCCTAGGAAATAGTAGGACCAACCTGAAACATCGCAGCAAGGGCGGCTGTGGGATCGCCGGCGCGCCCGTCTTCAGGAGCATTCGAGGCTCCCAGCCGAACTGCGCATGCGCACACATGCGCAGCCAGCTTGTTAGATTGCCGCTAACAAAGAGCCGGAGAGTGATTTCAGCAATAGTGATCAGCTTTATTGCAGGTACGAACAAGCGCTTGAAATAAGTCATAACCAGAACAGTTTAACATTGGGAGCTAGGCTTCTTTGAAACATTCCCGGGCTAACGTAGCCACACCTTTACAATAAACAACCAATGAGGTTGTGCGGATAACGTCCAATGAGAGTTCTTCCCTCGCAGGGAATTGGCACAGTTCTGATTGGTCGCTGTTGTGGAGCGACCAATAGTAAGTTAGCTCGGAGGAGCCTTTCTCTGGCTCGAAGCTTAACATGGAGAGTCCTGTGGCGATTCACGCAAGCCTTTTCGAATACACCACAGGCTGCCTCGCTCTCCCTTCCGTGGCTTCCCCCCCGAGCAACTGTGCGGTGGCTCAGGGGATCCGTCTAATCCTGCCACCGCGTGTCTCTTTTGGTGCAGCTCTAAAAAGCCGCACTTTGGCCGCGTCAATTTCCCCCGTGTGACCGGGGCCATCCTTTCAAATCACGTACAGTTTATGGAGATCAACTTCCCATGTAGAGGGAATGAGGCTGCTAGGAGTTCTTTCTGTTATCACATGATGCAGAAATCAGTCCCCCGTCTTAACTCTGCAAGTCTACATGTGACTCTAACCTCATGGTTAGGTTATTTTTTATTTGTATTTATAGCCCACCCATCCCGCGAGCAGACTCAGGGTGGGTAACATCATAAAACATGGCTTTTTTTTGTAGAAAAAGGCCAGCAGGGACTCATTAGCATAATAGGCCACACCCAACACCAGGGACTCCTTAGCATATTAGGCCACACCCCTGACAGTGCAGCTCATCAGCATATTAGGCCACACACCCCATACCTTCCCTTGGCTTGCCCGGGCACCCCGCGGCTGCAGGGAGCCCGGGCAAGCTGGCCCTTGGAGGGGAGGGGAGGCACAGGGAGGCATTTAAATACCTCCCCGATCCTTCCAGCCCCCCCCTGGCCTGCCCACCTTGGAGTTGCTGGGGGGGGTCGCTCTCCAGGCCTTCCCTCTGTAGCCACGCCTGCACAGAGGTTTTGGCTGTAGGTGTGGGCGTGGCCAGCTCGGAAGCCAGCCGGAACTCCGTTCCTGCCCAAAAAATAGCCCTGTAAAACAATACAATAAATACACTTAAAAATTTAAACAATTTAAAAGAATAATAAACATTAAAACACAATCCCAATCCCAATGTGTTCTCTTTGAGGCTGCCTTAGGTTGCCAGTGCCCGGTTGGGAAATCTTTGGAGATTTGCGGGTGAGACCTGGGGTGGGTGGGGTTTGGGGAAGGGAGAGGCCTTACTAGGGATGTGATGCGTGCCATTTTCTCCAGGGCAACAGATCTCTGCAGCCTGCAGAACCGTTGTCGTTTCAGAAATCCAGGTCCCACCTGGAGACTGGCAACCATAACCTGAAGGTACCTCAGGAACCGCAACTGGTACAAAATGCAGCCATTTGTCTTCTGATGGGTGTAGGGGATTTGAGTCATGCAATCCCAAGTCTGAGGCTGCGATCGCACGCACCTTTAGATCTGACATAGGCGCGAATGCCTGACGGATCTAAAGGGTGTGATCAGACAGCAACATCTGGGAAGCGTCCTGCAGTTGTCGGCAACCTGTGCTGCTCTGCTACGGAAGCGGAGTTAAAAGACACTGGGGAAAGTCCGGTAGTAAATGGGTTCCGACGGGGCCACGGACGGACTTCCCCGTGTCTGATCGCTCAAGCACGTTCTCAAACCGTCGGGGTGGTCTGATCAGGCCATCCCGGGTCGGCGCTGTTGTTTCCCCCCCTTCGCAGTATGCACATCGTGGCATACTCCATAAGGGGCCTCAGTAAAAGGTAAAGGTTCCCTTGCTCGAAAGCCAGTTGAGTCCGACTCTAGGGTTGCGGTGCTCATCTCCGTTTCAAAGCTGAAAAGCCAGCGCTGTCCAAAGACGTTTCCATGGTCATGTGGCCGGCATGACTAAACAACCAAGGTGCACGGAACGCTGTTACCTTCCCACCGAAGTGGTCCCTATTTATCTACTTGCAGTTTCTAGCTTTCGAACTGCTAGGTGGGCAGGAGCTGGAACTAGAGATGGGAGCTCACTCCATCACGCAGCACCCGGGTCTCGAACTGCTGAACTACCGACCTTCCACAGCCTGCAGTTCAGCGTCTTAACCACTTGAGCCACCGCAGCTCCTTAGGGGGCCTCAGTGCGGAGGTGCAATTCCTCGTTTAAGTGCAAGGGAAATAAACAGCCCAAAAAAGAAGAAGAAGAAGACGGACTCACTCGCAGTTGCGTCTGATCACATAGTGATGGGCTGTGCCCGCAGCTACAAAACGAGGTGTGACCTCACAACTGTGTGTCAAATTCCTCCGGGGGGGGGGGAAAAAGACTCGCTTCC
>NW_015164724.1:237993-250189 GCF_001447785.1 Gekko japonicus | reverse complement strand
TGGTGCCCACACACTTGTGTGAAAAATCCCGCCGGGGGGGGGGGGAATAGACTCGCTTCCCCTCCACTCCAACTGGCGCGTGTGACCACAGCCTGAAACAGCTTCATTGGGCTTACTTGTATTTCAAGGCATAGTTCATGGCGCTCCTTAGTTCATGGCGATCTCCAAGCCCCACCTGCAGGTTGGCAACTCATCTGGGACCCGTCGGCTTCAGGAAATGCCTTGCTCTGTTTTAGATTTACCAGAATCTAGGTTGTCACCAGGCCACCCTACACCTGCTTGACAGCTCTAGCCCAAAGTCCTTGTGGATATAATGAGGCCCATTCATCTTTGCCTGGCCAGTCTGTTGCTTTGAAATGGCTCCAGGGCTTTGGGAAAACCTCTTGCAGGAAGTGGATGTCACGGATGGGTTCTTTTTTGGTGGGGAGCATTTGAAAATTCGGGCAAGAATTTTACTAATCTGTGAATCTAATGAATTCAATTTGATCTTCATTTCTGCTGGTGTTTTAAATTTCACTGTGGGAGACTATTTGGTCTCCAGTTGTTGATATGAACTCTGTTGTACATGCCCTGTTTAATATTTAAAAATTGTTGATTGTTTGAATTATTCTTTGTAAGCCACTTTGAGCTTTTGGAGAAGTAAGCTAGAAATTCTCACATAAATAAAGGGTCTATTTCAGTCACGGCCTCCTGGGGCCAATTTCCAGCCAAGGCCTCCTCATTTGATGTGATTTATCATAGCCCTGCCTCTAGCAACCCTATAATTAAGAGTCATTTCCGGAACTGGTTCCTAGTTCCTGCCCTCCTAGTTTAGAACACACTTTCAACTACCCCAGCAGAAGAAGAAGAAGAGAAGGAGGAGGAGATTGGATTTATACCCCGCCCTTCACTCGGAGAGTGAAGGGCAGGGTATAGTTTGCTCTGGAGCCTGTATGGTGTAGTACAGTGGTGGCGAACCTATGGCACGGGTGCCAGAGGTGGCACTCAGAGCCCTCTCTGTGGGCACGCGTGCCATCGCCCCAGCCAGGCCCAGACCATCATTAAAGTTTCGAATTCCCTGCCAAATAATTTTAAGTAAATGAAAGCATTTGGGATTGCTTTCCTTACTTTGTTTGAATCATCTTAAGTCAATGTATGAGTTGTTTTTTCTAAAGTAAAACCTCAGTATTCAGGTTAAATTGCGATAAATAAGTGGGTTTTGGGTTGCAGTTTGGGCACTCGGTCTCTAAAAGGTTTGCCATCGCTGGTGTGGTGAAGTGCGCGGACTCTAATCTGGGAGAACCGGGTTTGATTCCCCACTCCTCCACGTGCACCTGGCTGGATGACCTTGGGCAAGCCGTAGTTCTGATAAGAGCTGTTCTTGAAAAAGAGCCGTTTCTGTCAAGAGCTCTCTCAGCCCCACCTACCTCACAGGGTGCCTGTTGTGGGGAGGGGAAGGGAAAGGAGTTTGTAAGCCGCTTTGAGACACCTTTGGGTAGTGAAGGGCGGGGTAGAAATCCAATCTCTTCTCTTCTTCTTCTTCTTCTTCCTGAGCCGAGACAAAAATGCGTGAGCTGGAGGCTAAAAGACTGTGAGCTAGCTCACACTAACTCAACTTAGAGGGAACACTGCTTCCAGGAGACATCATTGCGGTGTGCGCAGAGCGTGCATGTGCCAGGAGAGCCCTGGAGCTGGCATGGGAAGACCTGGCAACCCTATTTGGAGGGAGGGCTCCCTTCCCAGGCCCCACTCCCAAAAACTGGTATTTTCCCACCCAGAGCTGGCAACCCTGTTCCACCCAGAATTATGAAGGCATTTCCCAAGCTGGGGCTGCCGACGCTAATTAAGTCTGCCTGCCTTCTAGCAAGGAGAAAATTGAAGTCACTCTCTGCCTTTGGGCGGCTTTTTTCCTGGGCTGTAATTGCAGTCCCTTTTCGCTGTGATTGTGATCTCTTTGTTACGCTTCCTTGTTTCAGAGGAGGGGGGGTCTCCCTTTAAGTCCCCCTCAAGGTGGCGGAAAGAGTTTCCTTGCTGCTCTCTGCCGTGGCTTCTGTTCCGGCGGTCTTCCTCTGCAGCAGGGCTTTTTTTTTGTAGAAAAAGCCCAGCAGGAACTCATTAGCATAGCAGGCCACACCCAACTCCAAAACACATTAGCATATTAGGCCACACCCCCAACAGCACAGCTCATTAGCATATTAGGCCACACCACATGCCTTCCCTTGGGAGGATCTGTCCTGCGAGGAGCTCGGGCAAGCCAACCCTTGGACAGATCCTTCCAGGGGCCCCCCTGGCCCACCTGCCTTGGAGTCGCAGGGTGGGTTTTCACTCTCCAGGCCTTCCCTCTGTAGCCAGGCACACAGAGATTTTGGCTGTAGTGGGCGTAGCCCACTCTGAAGCCAGACGGAACTCCGTTCCTGTGCGTTCCTCCCCCAAAATAGCCCTGCTCTGCAGAATGAGAACAATCGTTTCGTTATCCCTAATGGAAATAAGCTCTTGAATGTTTGCGAAGTATTCCGCATTTGCCGAGATTCGAGAAGTAGAAGCCAGGATTGTAGGGTTGCCAGCTCTGAGTTGGGAGATTCCTGGAGATTTGGGGGGTGGAGCCTGGACAGAGCAGGGGTTGGGGAGGGGAGGGACCTCAGCCAAACACAGGCCCCGGTCACACAGCAAAGTTGCCGCGGGAGACGCACGGGAGGTGGGCGGATTATCCGGGCGCGATCACACCCCAACATCTGGGAAGTGGAGCGCACCCGTGGCTTACCGCCGACAATGCGCATTAAAAAACAAGTACCTCCAAGGTACTAGTAAACGTTTGCCACGGGCTGCCTCCAGACGCCCGTGGTGTGATCGTGCCGGCGCGCGGCATTCCCCTCCGGTCCCTCGTTTACCCGCCGGCGCTGAGGGAAGGACCTGTGGTGTGCCGCCGGCGCGTCTGATCGCGTAATTGCGAATCAAACTGCGCCGGGGCAATTAGCCACGCCTCCCCCCGGGATATCCGGCCCATGTGACCGGGGCCATAATGCCATGCAGTCTGCCCTCAAAAGCAGCCATTTTCTCCAGGGGAACAGATCTCAGTAGTCTGGAAATCCGTTGAAATTCTGAGAGATCCCCATTTCCCATCTGGAGGTTGGCAACCATAAAACCAATAGCCAAAAGACTAACCCCAACAGACTACGCCCTCTATTCATGCTAGGTTTGCCATCCTCCAAGTGGATGGGTGGGTGGAGTTCTCCCAGAATTACAGATCATCTCCAGACTACAGAGATCTCTTCCCAGGGGGGAAATGGCTGCTTTGGAGGGTGGGCTCTACACAAGGGTTACAATGTTCCCTCTCAGCTATGGAGTCTTGTGAGCAACAATTCTACTTTGTGAGCTACTGGCATTAAAGTTGTGAGCCAGAGATCCGGCTACTGCATAAATTAGTTTGCTTTGGAGCCATCCTTCCTGAGCTAAGACAGAAATGTGTGAGCCGGAGGCTAAAAAACTGTGAGCTAGCTCACACTAACTCAGCTTAGAGGCAACACTGGTTACCAGATGTCCTCTTTTGAGACGAGATGTCCTCTTTCTTTGCTTTTTTTAATTTAAACTGTTATTGATATGAAGCAACATATAACAAACAAGATATATAACATTCTGCTTCCACAGACGTTTCTTGTACATAAAGATTATTCAACGTGTCCTCTTTCTTGTGTGTCTGTCCTCTTTTGGGCTCTTTAAAGGAAAACTGATGAACACGGCCTCTTTTGGGGTGGGAAGGTTAGGGATATCCCTCGTTAGTAGCAGTGTTCCCTCTAAGTTGAGTTAGTGTGAGCCAGCTCACAGTCTCTTAGCCTCCAGCTCACAGGTTTCTGTCTCGGCTCAGGAAGGACGGCTCCAGAGCAAACTAATTGATGCAGCAGCCCAATCGCTCGCTCACAACTTGAATGCCAGGAGCTCGCAAGGTAGAATTTTTGCTCACAAGACTCCACGGCTTAGAGGGAGCATTGGTTAGTAGTAATAACCACCACTTGAATAGTCGGGGTATTTAAAATGAGGTTTGTCACAGTCAGGGGTCATTTTGTAGAAAAAGAGGTGCAGGAGCTCATTAGCATAACCTATTAGCATAACATTTGAATATGCCACAACCCCTGACATCACCGGAAGTGTGTCAGAAGGCAACACCCACTGCTTAGGCTCCACTGGACTGTTTTGGATTGCTAGCTATTGGGGGGGGGACGTGCAGATCTGTCCTCACAGAGGAGGGGGAGCTTGTACCTGAATAAAAGTTGGTCTTAAAGGTTCCACGGGACTGTTTTGGACCAGGGGGCCGGGGGGAGCTCTGCAACTTACCTGGCTGCTTCTTGCTCTGACTGAGGGCTGCTGGGAGCAGGGGGTGAGGCTTGTTGCATGTGCCCGCCCCCTGGGCTCTTTACTGCTAGAGCACCGCTCCTGTGCGCTCCTGCAGGAAATGACCCCTGTCGGGAAATATGTCCTCTTTTTCGTTTTTCAAAATATGGTAACCCTACTCTACGGCTTCATGCACCTGTTGAGTTCCTTCCCCGTCCCAAATCCCACCCTCGCCAGGCTCTGCACCTAAATCTCCAAAGCTGGAGCTGAGATGGATGGTACAGATTACTGGGGAGAAAGATGGGGGTATAAACAAAGTAAACAAGTCAGCATAAACAGGAGGATATCGATGTGATGGCTATGGTTGCCAACCTCCAGGAGCGTGGCTGGAGATCTCCCGCTGTTACAGCTGATCTCCAAGGGACAGAGATCACTTCACCTGAAGAAAATGCCCCATTTGGAAGTCGGACTCGATGGCATTATGCACCACCACCCCTCCTGAGGCTCCACCCCCCAAATCACCAGGTATTTCCCAACTTGCAGCTGGCAACCCTAGCAACAACAGGAAACACCCCTTCCTACCTGGAAGAGAAGAAGAAGAAGAAAGAGAAGCAATTGGATTTATGCCCCGCCTTTCACTACCCGAGGGAGTCTCAGAGCAGCTTACAATCTCCTTTCCCTTCCCTTCTCCACAACAGACACCCCCTGAGCAATGTTCCCTCTTAGCTGTGGAGTCTTGTGAGCAAAAATTCTATTTTGTGAGCGACTGGCATTAAAGTTGCAAGCGAGCGATTTGGCTATGGCATGAATTAGTTTGCTCTCGAGCCGTCCTTCCTGAGCTGAGACAAAAATGTGTGAGCTGTAGGCTAGAAAACTGTGAGCTAGCTCACACTAACTCATCTTAGAAGGAACACTGCCCCTGAGGTAGGTGGGGCTGAGAGAGCTCTCCCGACAACTGCCCTTGAGAGAACAGCTCTGAAAGAACTTGTGACCAACCCAAGGTCACACCAGCAATTGCATGTGGAGGAGTGGGGAATCAAACCCGGTTCTCCCAGATTACAGTCTGCACTCCTAACCACTACACCAAACTGGCTCTCAAGCCAGTGAGGTGAGGCAGGGGGAGATCGAGCAGGAGCTGTAAAAGTCACCAGTTTCCCTGACCTGAAACAGCCTCAGGAAGCCACTGTTTGCCCCACTGGAGGAGGAGGAGGAGGAGGAGGAGGAGAAGAAGAAGAAGAAGAGGGTGGAGGTATACTCCGCCGTCCACTAGGAGGAGGAGGAGAAGAAGAAGAAGAGGGTGGATTTATACCCCGCCCTTCACTACCCAAAGGTGTCTCAGAGCGGCTCACAAACTCCTTCCCCTCCCCACAACAGACACCCGGTGAGGTAGAAGAAGAAGAGATTGGATTTATACCCCGCCCTTCACTACCCAAAGGTGTCTCAGAGCGGCTCACAAACTCCTCTCCCTTCCCCTCCCCACAACAGAAGAGAAGAAGAGATTGGATTTATACCCCGCCCTTCACTACCCAAAGGTGTCTCAGAGCGGCTGACAAACTCCTTTCCCTTCCCCTCCCCACAACGGACACCCTGTGAGGTGGATGGGGCTGAGAGAGCTCTTGACAGAAACTGCTCTTTCTCAAGAACAGCTCTTATCAGAACTACGGCTTGCCCAAGGTCATCCAGCAGCTGCAAGTGGAGGAGTGGGGAATCAAACCCGGTTCTCCCAGATTAGAGTCCGCGTACTTAACCACGACACCAAACTGGCTCTCCAGAAGCACACATAGTCCATCAGTACATGTCATTTGCCAATGGCTAAGGACCCGCGTATCATCCACAGGACAGCCTCCTCCGCTATTCCATGCCTCACGTGGGGAGGGAGCTCAGCGGGGACGTGATGTCCCCTCTAGACTTCCATTTCTCCTAGATTCTATGGCATACCATAAAGTCTGCCCTCTGCAATGGCCATTTCCTCCAAGGGAACTGATCTCTGTATGCTGGAGGTCAGCAGTAATTCCAGGAGAACTCCAGGCCCCACTTGGAGGTTGGTAATCCTATATGTCCCGCTCTGACAAGTTTGGTCTACAACAGAAGGTCTATCGAAGGTTCCTTCCTGCAGGCCGGTGAGGACAGTGTCTGCTCCACCCAGAGTTTTTAAAATCATGCCCCCTACATGGTGGAATGGCATTACTGATAGGGTTGCCAAGTGTACTCACCCTTGCTGGCGGGGGAGCCTTGCTGGGCTCCGGGAGCTCTCCCCGGACGTGTGCGTGTGCGCGCTTCACGCACGCACGCCACCAGCACGTCACAAGAAATGACGTGCTACATCGCTTACATTGGGGGCGTGGCCCGACGATCTGGGCCACGCTCCCAACGCTCCCAACGAGGTGATGCAGCTTCGGGGGGCAGAGTTCCCCCTGGGGCCCGATTCCGCAGCGGTGGAAATCGGGCCTCCAAAGCGAGGGTTTCCCCGCCCCCCGCCCCCACTTGGCAGCCCTAATTACTGAAGATTTCAGGAAAGCCTCCGCGTTATTGGACTTCTGGAGGCTAAGCAGTTTAGACTTGTCTTTTTGTGAGTCTTCATGTTCTGGCTTGTTGGATTTTTGTTAGGATTGATCTGTTTGCTTTTGCTTTCATCATAGTTTTCTAATTTAACAACACTGTAATCTGTCTCGGTTGAGGTGGATTAAAAATGATGTAAATAAAATAAAAATATCAGTTTTGCATCATATTTTTTGGGGGTTAGGTCTGGATACTGTAGGTGTGGCTGTAGTGGGGGTATTTGTCCACAGCCAGTTTGGTATAGTGGTTAGGAGCAGTGTTCCCTCTAAGATGACTCAGTGTGAGCTAGCTCACAGTTTTTTAGCCTCTGGCTCACACATTTTTGCCTTAGCTCATGAAGGATGGCTCCAGAGCAAACTAATTTATGCAGTAGCCAAATCACCTGCTCACAACTTTAATGCCAGTAGCTCACAAGGTAGAATTTTTGCTCACAAGACTCCATAGCTTAGAGGGAACATTGGTTAGGAGCGTGGACTAATCTGGGAGAACCGGGTTTGATTCCCCACTCCTCCACATGCAGCTGCTGGTGTGACCTTGGGTCAGTCACAAGTTCTCTCAGAGCTGTTCTCTCAAGAGCAGTTCTCGAAAGAGCTCTCTTGGCCCCACCTACCTCACAGGGTGTCTGTTGTGGGGAGGGGAAGGGAAAGGAGATTGTAAACTTCTGTGAGACTCCGAGTGAAGGGCAGGGTATAAATCCAATCTCCTCCTCCATGGTGGCTCTCGATAGCCCCGTGACTGCATCTAAACTATGATCATGTTTTCGAGGGGACACGTGATGAATTCTCCCATCTGAATTTCACTCCAGATTGGGTGTTCTGCATCACCTGGGTTTGTTTCTGAAGCAGAACTAACATTTTAGAGATCTACCGTTCTGCCTTTTTGTTTGGGCCCAGTGGCACCTTTAAGACCAACAAAGTCTAACCTTGGCCCTGGAGAATTCGCCGCACGAAAGGCACGAATGCTGGGGGGATTTTCGGGGTGTGATCACACCGCAACATCTGGGAAGCATAGCGCACCCGTGGCCAAGCTGTGGCGTGCTGCCGAAGATGCACAGTTAAAAAGTACCTGCAAAGATCTACTAGCAAATGGTTTGCCACGGGCTGCGAATGGACTCATTCGGTGTGATCGCGCCGGCGCGCGCCTATTCCCTCCGGCCGTCCTCTTTGCAGCGCGCGCCGAGGGACGAAACCCCTATGTGCTGCCGTCGTGTCTGATCGCATAATGGCGGATCAGAATGCGACGGCGCAAATAGCCACGCCTCCCCCCTCCCCGCCGTTTTCTGGCACGTGTGGCCGGGGCCCTTCTTGGTCTTCAAGGTGCCACTGGACTCAAACGTTGTTCTGTTGCTTTAGACCAACACGGTGACCCACCCGAATCCTCACTTTTGTCAGGGCTCTTTTTGTAGAAAAAGTCCAGCAGGAACTCATTAGCATAATAGGCCACACCCAACAGCAAAAACTCATTATCATATTAGGCCACACCCTGACAGCACAGCTCATTAGCATGTTAGGCCACACCCCCATGTTACCAGAAGTGTTGTCATCCAGCCACACCCACCTTTTGCTTCTTATTCTGTTTACCTTGTTTGTTGTCAAAACCCAGGGCTTTTTTGTAGCAGGAACTCCTTTGCATGTTAGGCCACACACCCCTAATGTAGCCAATCCTAATGAGCTTCTGCTGTTGGGTGTGGCCTATTATGCTAATGAGTTCCTTCTGGGCGTGGCCAACTCAGGAGCCAGACGGAACTCCGTTCCTGTGTGTTCCTGCCCCTGCTTTTGTTGCTGTTGTTGTTGCTGTTGTCGCTTAATTCAGACTTTGTTCTCACTGCTGCGCAGGCCACCGTTTGCTACGGTTTTTGGTTTGTGCTCCCCCCCCAAACAGGTTACTGATGTGCATTAATTAAATCATGATGAATGCACCGATTCCGAAACTAAATTTAGCAATTCTCTGAGGAACTGGAAGACAAACAGAGAAAAACACGGAGCAGATCACACCCACAGAAGAAGGATAGGATGGAAAGGGGTAGAAGTAGCTAATCCCTTGTTTTCAATGAGGTCCGTAAGAAACCTCAGTGGATTCCTCACGGAATCCTTCTGATCCCCCCTGGTCAGGCTGTTGGGAGGAGTGACAAAGAAGGGACAACGAAAGGAGTGAGAGGAGTGAGAAAGAAAACGGCTTTTTGGCCAGTTTGGCGCAGTGGTTAAGTGCGCGGACTCTAGTCTGGGAGAACCGGGTTTGATTCCCCACTCCTCCACTTGCACCTGGCTGGGTGACCTTGGGCAAGCCGTAGTTCTGATAAGAGCTGTTCTTGAAGAAAAAAAGCAGTTTCTGTCAGAGCTCTCTCAGCCCCACCTACCTCACAGGGTGTCTGTTGTGGGGAGGGGGAGGGAAAGGAGTTTGTAAGCCGCTCTGAGACTCCCCTTGGGTAGTGAAGGGCGGAGTATAAATCCAACCTCCTCTTCTTCTTCTTCTTCTTTAATCCCTTAATATCTAAACTGTCTCGCAACTGTCAAGCTGCAAGGACTTCTTAAAGCATCGACAAAGACGTTAGCCATACATACCTGAACTTATTCCTGGGGCAGTCTTAGTGATTCTGGGGCTCATAGAGAAACGTAAGGACCCTGTGGCCCCAGAATCCCTTGGGAAGCACAGGCAGGGGTCATTTCGTAGAAAAAGAGCTAGGGGAACTCATTAGCATAACTCATTAGCATATGCCACACCCCCTGACATCAGGGGCCTGGCGGTGGACCTGCAAGGCCAGCGGGAGTGCGAGGAAGCCCCGCCAAGGCCCTCCCTGGCCCCAGGCAGGCAGTGGTGGGGAGAGGTGGGGAGGAAGCAACTTACCCTCCCTCTTCTCCTGCCTCCTCCTGGCTGAATGAGGGCCGGAAGCGGGGCGGCCGGAAGCAGGGGGCGGGGCTTCGTCATGTGCCCCACCCCCTGCACCTCACCCGGGGGAACTGCGATCCCCCGCGATCCCCCCCGAAATGACCTCTGAGCACAGGGAACATAACAGTCCTCTGTAGGGTGGGGCAGTGAGGGCCTTGTGGGAGATCAGCCATGGATTGCCCTAAAGTTGATTCCGCCCCCCCCGCCTGAGTCTTCAGTCAGTGCAAGAGATTAGTGGTGAGGTGAAAAATTCTGCACTGGCTTCTCCCTCTGTTGTTTTATGAAACCCAGGCTGGAACAGAAATTCCCCTCTGCATCGCATGCTGCTTTCACTTTCTTTGATCATCGGGTTTTATGGTACCTTCTGCATAGATTTATGGCCACTCGGGGGTGACTTTGCAGTCAGTACAGCATTGCCCCAGCCCCCGGGCTCTTTTTGTAGCAGGAACTCCTTTGCATATTAGGCCACACACCCCTAATGTAGCCAATCCTCCAAGAGCTGCTACAAAAAGAGCCCTTAATGTAGCCAATCCTCCAAGAGCTTACAGAGCTCTTCTTACAGGAGCTACTGTAAGCTCTTGGAGGATTGGCTACATTAGGGGTGTGTCGCCTAATATGCAAATGAGTACCTGCTACAAAAAGAGCCCTGCGCGGCCAGGGTATTTGAATGTCATTTTGAGCTGCACCTTCCCCTCAGTGTTAAGAAAATGTGGAGCGGATGCCAGATGCAGAATCGCCCTGGATGGCTGAGGGAGCTGCACAACAGCAGCTGGGGCAGCCGGCTGCAGAGTGGTGGGGGGCACCCAGCACCCCCTTCCCATTTGGGGCCATGGCAGCTTCCCCAGATGGCCCATGGTGAAGACCGCCCTTGCCCGTTCCTCCACCATACAGGCACTGGGCCAATTTCCTATGAGATTTTTTTGCTGGTCAGATATGCTTTCTTGGAAGTTCAGCGAAATGTTTTCCATCTAGTCTCTCCACCCCTTCCCAATCCTGCTAATATTTCAGTGTCGTTGCTTTCATGAAATTTCTCAGTTTGGTAGCTGTTAGAACGGGCACTGGAACAGAGCCTCCAGTTTCAGCGTAACGTGGAGACATTGTGGCCGAATCTGCATTTGTCTTTCCCACCGGCAGGGCTATTTTTGGGCAGTAACGCACAGGAACGGAGTTCTGGCTGGCTCCCAAGTTGGCCACACCCAGCAGGAACTCATTAGCATAATAGGCCACACCCAACAGCAGGAACTCATTCGGATTGGCTACAATTAGGGGTGCGTGGCCTAACATGCAAAAGGCCCTGGGTTTTGACAACAAACAAGGTAAAGATAATAAGAAGTAAAAGGTGGGTGCGGCTGGATGAGCACACTTCTAGTAACATGGGGGTGTAGCCTAATATGCAAATGAGCTGTGCGGTCAGGGGTGTGGCCTAATATGCTAATGAGTTCCTGCTGTTGGGTATGGCCTATTATGCTAATGAGTTCCTGCTGGGCTTTTTCTACAAAAAGAGCCCTGCACGGTGTCCCAGCCTTTTGACTCAGTTTTCAAAAATGCTGTCTACATTTGGTTTCATTTTCCCACCTCAACTTTTGCAGGTCAGCATATGTTTATTGCCCTTTTGGGGCGGCTCCACTGTCATTGCACCTCCGCACAGCTTTAAAAGAATCTTCTCCAAACAACATTCAAACGAGCATCGAGAAAGACGGCGTCACAGCAGCACGGAACGGATTTAAAAATGCAAATGCAGATTCGACCATTGTCCCGGTTCCAGGTCTAAAGGGTATGGTGCAGACAGAGAATAAATAAATTGTGGGGAGGGAGGGGGGAGCGAAACAGGGCTCCCCGCACTTCCTGGACTCTGCAATAAAAGGAAGTTAATCCAATGCAAGCCCCTACCCAAACATGCACATTTAATAGAACAAAGAGATCAGGAACCACCATTAAGGGCTGGGAATTTATCTCCCTTATTAGCAGAGTGAACACATTTATCTCCAGGCTTTCTGATAGACATTTGGTAGGTGTTAGCCGGTTGGCTTTTGAATGCTTATCCGAAGCATTTATAGGTGAAATAAATCACACCAAGAAGCCAAACATTTCACCTAAGCAAGAAGGTAGAACTGGGGAGTAGGTACTCCGGTGCCATTTGTATCGCAGACCTGGGACCCAGGCGCCATCTTGCCTGCACTCGTGATCAGAGGTCATTTCGGGGGGGATCGCAGTTCCCCTGGGTGAGGTACGGGGGACGGGGCACATGACGAAGCCCCGCCCCCTGCTTCCGGCCGCCCCGCTTCTGGCCCTCATTCAGCCAGGAGGAGGCAAGAGAAGAGGGAGGGTAAGTTGCTTCCTCCCTGCCTCTCCCCACCCCTGCCTGTCTGGGGCCAGGGAGGGCCTTGGCGGGGCTTCCTCGCACTCCCGCCGGCCTTGCAGGTCCACCGCCGGGCCCCTCATGGGG
>NW_015164724.1:235046-237919 GCF_001447785.1 Gekko japonicus | reverse complement strand
GTGTGGCCTTATGACACACTTCCGGTGATGTCAGGGGGTGTGGCCTTATGACACACTTCCGGTGATGTCAGGGGGTGTGGCCTTATGACACACTTCCGGTGATGTCAGGGGGTGTGGCATATGCTAATGAGTTATGCCAATGAGTTCCCCTAGCTCTTTTTCTACAAAACGACCCCTGCTCGTGATGTCACTAGCCTTTTGGAGATGGGACACTGTGGCTGAGCTATTGTTAGGGTTGCCAGCTCCGGGTTTGGAAATCTCTGGGGATTTGAGGGTGGAGCCCGGGAGGGTGGGGTTTGAGGAAGGGTGGGACCTCGGTAAGGTATCATGCCGTGCAGTCCGCCTTCCGAAGCAGCCAGTTTCTCCAGGAGCAGTGGAATAAACGTTTTCAATGACAACGGGCATTATTTCTAGTAGTAAATAAATAAGCAATCTCCAGCCCCCACCTGGAGGTTGGCAAGCCTAGCTACTGTGCTGGGAGCCAGTTTGACTTATCCATTAGTCAGGAATGATCACTGTTATTTTCTTGCTCATGAAAATGCCAAATACAGCAATATGGATATTTGTTTCCAACAGAACTAGCCAAACAAAACTGTGTCCAAAAAAGGGTTCAAAAAAGCCAAGCATCTGATAAAATGGATAACATGGTCTCGATAATTGTTCCTGGTTCCACTGGTGTTCACCTTGTGAATCCAGACTCACACATGGTCGGCAGCCTTGGGGAGGGGGCTGTGTCTCAGGGGAAGAGCCACTGCTTTGTATGCAGAAGGTTGCAGGTTCCCTCCCCGGCATCTGCAGTGAAAAGGATCAGGCAGGAGGTGATGTGACAGACCTTTGCCTGAGACCCTGGATAGCCGCTGCCAGTCCGAGTAGGCAATACTGACCTTGATGGACCGAGGGTCTGATTCAGTAGAAGGTAGGCTCATGTGTGTTCGTGTGTGTCAGGTTCCACAGCCAAACAACTGAGTACACGCTTGTCATAAGATCAGGGGTCATTTCCTGCGGGAGCGCACAGGAGCGGAGCTCCGGCAGTAAAGAGCCCAGGGGGCGGGCACATGCAACAAGCCCCGCCCCCTGCTCCCAGCAGCCCTCAGTCAGGCCACGAGGAGCAAGAAGCAGCCAGGTAAGTTGCAGAGCCGCCATCTCCACCCGCCTTCAGGTACAAGCTCTCCCTCCTCTGTGAGGGCAGATCTGCGCTTCCCCCCCAATAGCTAGCAATCCAAAACAGTCCAGTGGAGCCTGAACGGCGGGTATTGCCTTCTGACACACTTCCGGTGATGTCAGGGGGTGTGGCATATGCAAATAAGCTATGCAAATAAGCTATGCTAATGAGCTGGTGTACCTCTTTTTCTACAAAAGGACCCCTGCATAAGATTATACTTTATTGCTGCTAATGAGCTGCTGTACCTCTTTTTCTAGAAAAGGACCCCTGCAAGATTATACTTTATTGTAAGAGCTGTAGAGGCAGTAACATCGTCACTGTTAGGAATGGCTACGTTCCTACAAGCATAATGGGATATAGGGTATTCGTATGCACCCCCCCCTCCCTATCCCGCGCGCATGATGGGAAGACACTACACAGGCAGCCTACAAGGTCAGAGATAATAAGGAACAAAGGAATGCAGCAGCCGCTGGTACACAGGTCAAGCAAAGGCACTCCTGCCCATAAACATCATGGCAGCATAGCTGACAGTGTGTGTGGTTGTCAGGCAGTGCCTGTCAGTCTCCGGGAGGGTTTGTGGGAGGAGACATGTTTCTGGGAGGAAAATTACGAAGAAAAATAAGTCCCTAGTCTACTTACAGGAAGTTCTTACCACAGAGTTCTTGGTGATTCTTAGAGCTACCCTGAAGTGGTCAAAGGTACTTCTACGGATCACCAGCAACACTAAGGTAAAACCAGAAGTTCTTACCATAGAGTTTCTGTTGATGCCTAGAGCTACCCTTTGTCATTTCAAGATAGCTGTAGGAAACACCCAGAACTCTATGGTAAGAACTTTCTGTTAGTGGACAAGGCCTTATTTTTTTGTTTTAATTTTTCGTATTAATTTTTTAAATTTTTCTCCCAAGGCACTGCCTTCCCCACAACCATCCTGCTGGTCACTACCAGTAACTACCAGTGACTACCAGTGGGATCTGGGGGTGCCGGATCACCCCACTGGGGGCTAGGCAGCCCTACGTGGGTCCCATATTGCATGTTTGGGCACAGGAGAATACAGCAGTGTGTGACATCCCATGGAACATCTGTCTGGCATGAAGGAGCAGAGCTTCAGCTAGTTTTCCTTTTTTCGATCTGGTGCTGTTTCCATGCGGATGATGTGCCCTAGGTTCAATACTGTTGGGAAGCAGGGTTTTTCTCTCCTTCTCTGCAACATCACGGTGCATTTGTACACCTCCCCGGGGCTTCTCTGTTTTTTCACTGATTTTCCCCAAAGCTACTTTGCTGTGAAGTTTTGGGAAAGGTCACAGCAAAACCTGGATGGCTTCTGTACGGGTAGAAAAGTTTGGATTTTCCTGATCTCATCAAGATGGCAGCTATTTTCCCTTCCCCTGGGGTGGACATTTCCTCCACCCACCCCCGGGTACATTTACTAACCTTAAGATGGCCCTAGGGTTCTCCCAGAATTACAAGTACATAAGAACATAAGAGAAACTGATGTTGGATCAGGCCAATGGCCAATCCAGTCCAACACTCTGTGTCACACAGTGACCAAAAATACCAGGGGCCATCAGGAGGTCAACCAGAGGGGCCAGGACACTAGAAGCCCTCCCACTGTCGCCCCCCCCCCAAGCACCCAGAAGACAGAGCATCACCTGCCCCAGAGTCCCTATTTATACCTTGTGGCTAATAGCCACTGATGGACCTCTGCTCCATA
>NW_015164724.1:232129-234842 GCF_001447785.1 Gekko japonicus | reverse complement strand
GCATAATCCTATGAACCTCAACCATGTCACCCCTCAGTCGTCGTGTCTCCAAGCTAAAGAGCCCCAAGCGCTTTAACCTTCCTTCATGGGGAAAGTGTTCCTACCCTTTTATCATTCTCGTTGCCCTTTTCTGCACTAATCTCCAGACAAGAGAGATCTGTACTCCTGGAGGGAACGGCAGCTTCGCAGGGTGGACTTGACTATGGCGTCACATTCCCATTGTGCTCCCCCCCCCCAAGCTCTGACCTCTTCAGACACCACTCCCAAATCTCCAGGAACTACCCAAACTGGAGCTGACAACTCTACCTGGGTTTGGGGGCCGAGGAGGTTCCAGGCCAGCAACTGCCTGGTTGCCTTGTATATTCCTATGGGGACTGTCGCTTCTGTTCTCCATTAGAGCTGTGATTAAAATTGGTCTTAAGAGAGCCAGTTTTTGGCGTAGTTTTGGTGTTGAGAGCCAGTTTGGTGCAGTCGTTAAGTGTGCAAACTCTAATCTGGGAGAACCGGGTTTGACCCCACTCCTCCACTTGCACCTGGCTGGGTGACCTTGGGCAAGCCGTAGTTCTGATAAGAGCTGTCCTTGAAAAAGAGCAGTTTCTGTCAAGAGCTCTCTCAGCCCCACCTACCTCACAGGGTGTCTGTTGTGGGGAGGGGAAGGGAGAGGAGTTTGTAAGCCGCTCTGAGACTCCTTCGGGTAGTGAAGGGCGGGCTATAAATCCAATCTCTTATTCTCTTCTTCTTCTTAATAGAAAGTTTTAAAATGAGTTTGTGAGCTTACCTAACCTTTGTAACCGTTAAATACCTTCCCTATGAAGAAAGGCTAAACAGGTTAGAGCTTTTTAGCTTGTAGAAACCACGTCTGAGGGATGACATGATAGAGGTTATGTAAGGGATGAAAAAGTAGAAAAAGAAGTACTTTTCTCCCTTTCTCAAAATACAAGAACTCATAGGTACTCAATGAAATTAATGAGCAGTAAGCTTAGAACAGACAAAAGGAAGTACCTCTTCACCCAAAGAGTCATTAACACGTGGAATTCCCAAGCATAGACAGCTTCAAGAGGGGACTAGATAAACATGTGGAGTAGAAATTCATCAGTGGCTATTAGCCACAAGGTCTGGGGCAGTGATGCTCTGTGTTCTTGGTGCTTGGGGGGCAATGGTGGGAGGGCTTCTGGGCTTCTGGCCCCGCTGGTGGACCTCCTGATGACACCTGGGTTTTGGCCCCAGTGTGACACAAAGTGTTGGACTGGATGGGCCATTGGCCTGATCCAACATGGCTTCTCTTATGTTCTTATGTCTGGGGCAGTGATGCTCTGTGTTCTTGGTGCTTGGGGGGCAACAGGGGGAGGGCTTCTTGAGTCCTGGCCCCACTGATGGACCTCCTGATGGCACCTGGTATTTCTGGCCACTGTATGACGCAGAGTGTTGGACTGGATGGGCCACTGGCCTGATCCAACATGGCTTCTCTTATGTTCTTATGTCTGGGGCAGTGATGCTCTGTGTTCTTGGTGCTTGGGGGGGGCAACAGGGGGAGGGCTTCTTGAGTCCTGGCCCCACTGATGGACCTCCTGATGGCACCTGGTATTTCTGGCCACTGTGTGACACAGAGTGTTGGACTGGATGGGCCACTGGCCTGATCCAACATGGCTTCTCTTATGTTCTTACACTATGAGACATCTGGGGTCAGGAGACAAGCCCAGCATTTTGGTGTGTGTGTGTGTGTGTAAAGTACCCTTAAATCACATCCAACTCATGGCAACCCCAACAAGGGGTGGCTTGCCATTGCCTTTCTCGGTGGTCTCTCATCTAAGTACCAACCCTGCTTGGCTTCTGAGATCTGATTTGAGATCTTCCCAAAAATGTTGATAAGACAAGCAAAACTTTTGAGGGGGGGGAGTGTGGGAGTGAGCGACTCAGCTTACCTGGACATCGGGGGTGGGGGTACTACATCACTCCAAGGGTGTTATAGGTGTTATCTCCTTGAATGGGAGGCTCTCTTTGTCTTAACCTGGGAGCTGCCCTCTGACCCCTCCTCTCTCTTTCCCCCTTTGTCCTCTCTCACTCTGTACATGGCCTTCCATGGAGATACATGTCTCTCCTGTTGAGACACTGCGCTCATACTCTCTCTCTCTCTCACACACACACACACACACACACGATGCTGGACTAGCTGGCCACTTGTGACAGGGAACGTACTCTTTAGCTTAGGCTTCTCTTTTTCTTCTTTTGACTGCAACCTGAATGTGAGCTGGATCTCCTTGAATAAATGTAAGTTTACCCTTTTTGCAATATACTTCTCGGGAGATTTATTCACCGCACTCAGGATCACGCTTCTACGACTGGGCAAAAGTCTCCTATATTAACCAGATATCCCAAATGGGAAGGGCAATTTCCACTCAAACATCATTATTTGTAGATTCAGGTGGGCAGCAGGACAAAGTCCGAGTCCCCTGGCTCCTTTAAGACCACCGGGCTTGAACTTTGTTCCATCATTATTGAGGATTCACCTGGAACCATGGATTGAGCAGCATCCCAGCACCCAGCTTTCCCCTCCAGCTACAGTCAGGGGTCATTTTGCAGAAAAAGAAGTGCAGACGCTCATTAGCATAACTCATTAGCATATGCCACACCCCCTGACATCACCGGAAGTGTGTCAGAAGGCAACACCCACCGCTCAGGCTCCACTGGACTGTTTTGGATTGCTAGCTATGGG
>NW_015164724.1:204429-231991 GCF_001447785.1 Gekko japonicus | reverse complement strand
CTGCAGCTTACCTGGCTGCTTCTTGCTCTGACTGAGGGCTGCTGGGAGCAGGGGGTGGGGCTTGTTGCATGTGCCCGCCCCCTGGGCTCTTTACTGCCAGAGCTCTGCTCCTGTGCACTCCCACAGGAAATGACTCCTGATTACAACTGATCTCCAGGCGACCGAGACCGGTTCACCTGGAGAAAATAGCCGCTTCAGAAGGTGTACTCTATGGCATTAGACCCAGCAGAGGTCATTCCCCTCCCTAAACCCCGCCCTCCTGAGGCTCCACCCCCAAATCTCCAAGTATTTCCCGACCTGGAGCTGGCGGCCTTGCTAGTCTTTCCCCCACAGTGACACTCTAGAACTTTTCTCTGCCCCTTCAGTTCAAGAGGCTAAAATATGAAAATGATGTTTCATGTCTCTGTGTTTAGGCAGTAGATGGAGTAGAAATATCGACTTTGCCGTAACGGCTCGGGAGTCTGAGGGCGCATCGACGGGGCCGTGCCGTGGGACTCAGCAGACGGTGGAACGAAGTCGGACAGTGGCCCCGAAAGGGATCTTTGGCCGGTCTCTTTGTGCGAAGCCAAACACCTCCAACAGGAAGAGACCGCCGTGGGGAAGAGAAGACCAGAACTCCTGTCCTGAAAATAAGCTTGTGCCTAATTTGGGACTTTGGCTGGGGGAATTCCATTTGAGGTTTGGTCATTCAGAGAGGGAAATCTCTCTCTGCCTCTCTCTCTCTCTTCTCACACACACATCCCATCTCTCCGGCACTCTCTTTGTTCCTGTCTCCGGTTCCGCTACGCATTCAGCCCTGCAAGAGTTAAAACTTTCCAGCCGGTGCTGCAGATTCCTCGCCCGCAGCCTGCTGCCCTGAGTCAAATTAATCATGTACTGGGAAACACAGCAGGCGTGTACTAGCTCTGGGCAGGGTGTATCACGTACTTTCTGGAATCTGTCACATGGGGAGCTTTCTCCTCCAAGGCTCAATTGATCCTTTCTCAGTTTGATGCTGTGCTTAATTGTGAGACCAGCGGCCTGCGCATTTTTTTTTGTTTTGTGTTGTTCCTCGGCTGGATTTAAAAGGGCTCTCCTCAGCCGCCTCACTTCCAAGGAGACCACTGCCCCAACGGGATGACCAAACAAAAAGGGCTTTCTGTCCCTGCGAGTGATTGCCTTGGGGTCTTTGGCAGGACAGTGAGAAGATGAGATCCGGGGCTGGCCTCCCCGGCTCTTCCTTCCCGGAGGAGCAGGCCGCAGCCTCTCCCGCCAATATGCAGCAGCTCCCCCTTTGGGCAGAGCACGTGAGCAAGGGTTGCATGCGTCCCCGGCAGTGTTCCCTCTAAGCTGAGTTAGTGTGAGCCAGCTCACAGTATTTTAGCCTCCGGCTCACACATTTTTAGCTTAGCTCAGGGAGGAGGGCTCCAGAGCAAACTGATTTATGCAGCAGCCAAATCGCTCGCTCACAACTTTAATGCCAGTAGCTCACAAAGTAGAATTTTTGCTCACAAGGCTCCACGGCTTAGAGGGAACATTCCCCGGTGAGCTCCCTTCCCTCCCAAAACTTCACCTTCCCCCAGGTTTTGACCCCAAATCTCCAGGAATTTCCCAACCTGGAGCTGGTAACCCTAGGGAATGTTGTTTTTCAAGCCGGCACTCGGCCGATTCGGCTCAGGTCATAGGGTTGCCAGGTTTGGGTTGGGAAATACCTGGAGATTTTTGGAGATAGAGCCTGAGTCGGGTGGGGTTTGGGGAGGGGCTTCAGTGGGGTATCATGAGAGCCAGTGAGCAGTGTTCCTTCTAAGCTGAGTTAGTGTGAGCTAGCTCACATTTTTTAGCCTCCGGCTCCCAGATTTTGGTCTTAGCTCAAGGAGGATCGTTCCAAAGCAAACTGATTTATGCAGCAGCCAAATCACCTGCTCACAACTTTAATGCTGGTAGCTCACAAAGCAGAATTTTTGCTCACAAGACTCCACAGCTTAGAGGGAACATTGCCAGTGAGGTGTAGTGGCTGAGAATGACAGGCACTAATCTGGAGAACGGGGCTTAGAGTCGCCAGGCCTGGGCTGGAAAATACCTGGAGACTTTGGGGGTGGATCCAGGAGAGGGCGGGGTTTGGGGAGGGGAGGGGCCAGTGTTCCCCCTAAGCTGAGTGAGTGTGAGCTAGCTCACAGATCTTTAGCCTCCGGCTCACACATTTTTTGCCTTCGCTTGGGAAGGGAGGGCTCCAGAGCAAACTGATCTATGCAGCAGCCAAATGGCTCGCTCACCGCTTTAAGGCCAGTCGCTCCCCAAGTGGAATTTTTCCTCACAGGGCTCCACAGCTCAGAGGGAGCGTCGGGTGGGACCTCAGCATGGTCCAGGGGAACTGATCTCTGTGAGGTGGAGATCAGTTGTAAAAGCGGGAGACCTCCGGGCCCCATCTGGAGGCTGGCGACCCTAACTGGGTCTGACTCCCCCCACGCCTCCTCCACAGGAAGCCTGCTGGGTGACCTTGGGCCAGTCACTGTTCTCTCAGCTCTCTCTCAGCCCCACCTGCCTCACGAGGTGCCTGTTGTGGGGAGAGGGAGGGAAAGGTGATTGTAAGCCCCTCGGAGAGACTTTTTTAGGGTGGAGAAAAAGGAGGGGGGAATAAAAGCCAACTCTTCTTCTTCTAATCCCACAGAGTCCACCTTCCAAAGCAGCCATTTTCTCCAGGGGGAAGTGATCTCTGTCTCCTGGAGACCAGTTGTAATTCGGGAGCTCTCCAGCCACCACCTGGAGGCTGGCAACCCTAGCTCAGGAGGAGTAGCCTCATTGTCAGCAACACAACACAACGACGTCACTTCCGGGCTGCACCAGAGGTGACTACATCATATAGCCGGAGATGCAGGACACTTTGGTATTTGGGCAAAAACCCTATGGTCAGGGGTCATTTCCTGCAGGAGCGCGCAGGAGCGGAGCTCTGGCAATAAAGAGCCCAGGGGGCGGGCACATGCACCAAGCCCCACCCACTGCTCCCAGCAGCCCTCTGTCAGAGCAAGAAGCAGTCAAGTAAGTTGCAGAGCCGCCCCCCAGCCCTAAACAGTCCAGTGGCGCCTTTAAGACCAAGTTTTATTCAGGTACAAGCTCTCCCTCCTCTGTGAGGGCAGATCTGCACATCCCCCCCCCCCAATAGCTAGCAATCCAAAACAGTCCAGTGGAGCCTGAGCGGTGGGCGTTGCCTTCTGACACACTCCCGGTGACATCAGGGGGTGTGGTGTATACAAATAAGTTATGCTAATGAGCTCCTGCACCTCTTTTTCTACGAAATGACCCCTGCCTATGGTACAACGTTACTTCCAGTTTGGTGTCGTGGTTAAGTGTGCAGACTCTAATCTGGGAGAACTGGGTTTGATTCCCCACTCCTCCACATGCACCTGCTGGATGGTTTTGGGCAAGCCGTAGTTCTGATAAGAGCTGTTCTTGAAAAAGGGCTGTTTCTGTCAGAGCTCTCAGCCCCACCTACCTCACAGGGTGTCTGTTGTGGGGAGGGGAAGGGGAAGGAGTTTGTAAGCCACTCTGAGACTCCAAGTGAAGGGCTTCTTCTTCTTCTTTCTCCACTTGCAGCTGCTGGATGACCTTGGGCAAGCCATAGTTCTGCCAGAGCTGTTCTCTCAAGAGCAGTCCTCGAAGGAGCTCTCTCAGCCCCACCTACCTCACAGGGTGTCTGTTGTGGGGAGGGGAAGGAGTTTGTAAGCCGCTCTGAGACTCCGAGGGAAGGGCGTGGGTATAAATCCAATCTCTTCTCTTCTCTCTCCTCTGCCAGCACATGCCAGAAGTGATGTCACCTCATTGCCGGTGATGTGGGATGCTCTGGTATTTGGACAAAAACTCTATGGTTTACCCCCTGTTTTTGCCCAAGGACCAGAGCAGCCCATGGCGGCACTGGCCATCACGTGATTGGCTTCCCTTCCAGTGCACACCAGAAGTGTCATCATGGCATTGCCAGCCAATCAGCTGCCGGGGGTGGTGGCTGGATGCGGGGGGTCCCCTGTCGCTGCCGAGGGAGCCTGGCTGCCCCAATCCCAAGCCAGAGGGGGCTCCCGCAGGCTGCAAAAAGGATGCAAGTTGGGTGTCAAAACCTGTATCATGCAGCTTGGACCTCACTCGCAGGGTCGTCGTGGCGAGGATAGAATAGAGGAAAGAGGAACACTACAGCAAGCCACTTTTGAGTCCCAATTGGGGAGACAAATAGGTTATAAATATATTTTTTTACCTTCCACCCCCCACCCCCCGACAAATCCACTATGTGTAGAAGCACAAAACTACAGTCTGGTTGTCAGTGGTCTTAGGGTCGCCATGTGCCCACTTGGGGGGGGGGGAGATCCCCCACCCTTTGGAGGCCTTGCCAGCCGATGGAAGAACGAAAGCATTCAAAAATTGCCTTTGATGATGATGTGATGTCACTTTCGGGAAACGTCCAGGGCAAAAACGAGATTTTCAGTGATTGTGTGCTTTTGAGCCTCTCACTATTTCTAGCTAAACCCATCTTGCAAAGTGGCTGTGAGGAAATTCGGGGGGGGGGGGATCCTATGTATGCCACTCTGAGCTCCTTGGAGAAAAGGTCTGATTAAACCGCAGACATTTTGAGAGGTAAATTTCCAAACCCATGCAGTGAAAAAGAGCTACAGTAGCACCTTAAAGACTATCAGAATTTGTAGCAGGGTATGAGCTTTTGTGAGTCAGTTCTTCAAATACAGATAGAATATGAGTCCATCTGGCCTTATAATTGGAGAGTAGAAATCAGCATTGGTAATGAGAAAGGAAACCTAGGTCTTGATTCAGTCCAGGAGGATGTATAAGCGCAAGACAAGGATGCCTTGTCTTTAGTTTATTCATACTCCTGGACTGAATCGAGACCTAGGTTTCCTGTCTCGTTATCAACGTTGATTTCTCCATGCCTACTACCCCTCTGCATATCACACTTAATCGAATCATGCCTGCTATTGTCATGCACCAGCTGTTGTCATTCAGTACCAGAAATCACTCCACTCTCCAAGGGCAGATGCTCACATTCCAGCTGTATCTGAAGAAGTGAAACTCACGAAAGCTCCTCCCCTGCCACAAATTTTGTTAGTCTTTAAGGTGCTACTGTACTCTGGCTCTTTTTTTTACTGCTACAGGAGAATTGCTTTAATGATGCTTTAATTGCTTTAATGATGGGGTTTTGTTTGGTTTTAATTAGGGTTACCGTATTTTGAAAAGCAAAAAAAAAAGGACATATTTCCTGACTGAGTACTTCAAACAATGGATCAGTTTGACAAATCTCATTTTAAATACCCCTCCTATTTAAGTTGAAGCTGGCCTCCCTCCACTGGAGAACGAGAGGCTCAGCCTCCCAACCCAAAAAGATGACTTTTTCATCAAGTTCAAGTCAGCCTTTATTGGCATAAATTGCCAATACAGATATACAATTTAAGAGCAGATTGAAAACACACCTAGAAAAATACTATGTCTTTAGATTGTACAATTTAAGAGCAGGTTAAAATATACCTTTGAAAATACAATGTCTCTGGGGTCCTTTGGCGCCACGTTAAAGCAGAGTGGAGAAACTTGGACTCTAATCTGGGAGAACCGGGTTTGATTTCCCCACTCCTCCACTTGCACCTGCTGATGTGACCTTGGGTCAGTCACAAGCTCTGGCACAGCTGTCCTTGATAAAGAGCAGTTTGTGTCAGAGTTCTCTCAGCCCCACCCACCTCACAGGGTGTCTGTTGTGGGGAGGGGGAGGGAAAGGAGTTTGTAAGCCGCTCTGAGACTCCAAGTGAAGGGCAGGGTATAAATCCAATCTCCTCTATTCTTCTTCTTCTTTTACCTCGCAGGGTGTCTGTTGTGGGGAGGGGAAGGGGAAGGAGTTTGTAAGCCGCTCTGAGACTCCTTTGGGTAGTGAAGGGCGGGGTATAAATCCAATCTTACCTGAATAAAACTTGGTCTTAAAGGTGCCACTGGACTGTTTTGGACTGGGGGGCTGGGGGGGGTTATGCAACTTACCTGGCTGCTTCTTGCTCTGACTGAGGGCTGCTGGGAGCAGGGGGTGGGGCTTGTTGCATGTGCCCGCCCCCTGGGCTCTTTACTGCCGGAGCTCTGCTCCCGTGCGCTCCTGCAGGAAATGACCCCTGAATATATATGCCTTAGGCCCCGGTCACACAGGCCGGATATCGCGTGGGGGAGGCGTGGCTAATTGCCCCGGCGCAGTTTGATCCGCGATTACGTGATCAGACGCACCGGCGGCACACCACGGGTCCTTCCCTCGGCGCCGGCGGGTAAACGAGGTACCGGAAGGGAATGCCACGTGCCGGCGCGATCACACCACGGGCGTCTGGAGGCAGCCCGTGGCAAACGTTTACTAGTACCTTGGAGGTACTAGTTTTTTAACGCGCATCGTCGGCGGTAAGCCACTGGTTAGCCACGGGAGCACTACGCTTCCCAGATGTTGTGGTGTGATCGCGCCCGGAAAATCCGCCTATCATCTGTCTCTTTAGCGCGGCAAATGCTCCGTGTGAACGGGGCTTTAGATCCACATACAGGTGACAATGTAGTAGGGCATGGGTAATTGACTGACTTTTTCATCAGGGTTTAAAAAAAAGAAGAGAGAGAGTCTAAAAGACACCCAAAAAAGAGGACATCTGGTAACTGTTTTCATTATGAATGTTTCCGATCTGTTAGCCCCCTTGGTGGATCTGGCGAAGGCGGACCATCGGGATATAACCTTGGTAAGTAAATAAAAGCAAGCATTGTTGAATACCTTTTGTGAGGGCCAATCAAAACACTGCAAAAGAATGTGCATCACCCAATGGGGTACAAACTTTCCAGCCCCTCAGAACTCTTGATCGGTTTAGACATTCAGTGCAAAACTCCAGAACCAAAAACAGTGTCGGCGTGGAGCAGAAATCCTGCTGGGTCAGGGCGCTGTGCAGTCCTCCGTGCGTGCCACTTGAAGACAGAAGGCCGGATGTGTTGGAGAGCTAATTAGATTAGCTGGTGTTACGCGCAGGCCGATTTAGGCAGCACCGGGGCTGCGAGAACAGAGAAGCAGGAAGAAAAATGGCTACGCTTCCTTTGCAGATAGAAAGTCCTGCCTTAATGAGATGTCTCCTACGCACTAACCAGGCTACTCAGATCCCTCATAAGGCCCAATGCGTGGAGTCGCCCTCCTCTGCTTGTGATTAATTTCAGATGATGCCCTAGGTAAAGCATCAATAGATGCCTGCTTGGCTTCGTTGGTTATGGAATTGTTGCGAAACCTCTGAATGTGGGGTTTGGTTTTATTCTAGGGAAGCGTAAATGTATAAAGCAAGCAAGGAATGTACGTTGATTGCAAATAGTTGTGTGTGGGGGGGCAATCGCCTGTACAGCTGACTGCGCAGGAGGAGACCAAACCATTGCAAGATGTTCGGGAGGAAGGCAGTGTTGTATATTCTGGAAACTCTGACCGTGTTGTGACTCGAAACCTCCTGCAAATCTTCCCCAGCATTCTTTTTGTCCTGATTCGATATTTTATAAACATTGCCCACTGTGTGCCGATGAACGAGGGATGATTTTCTTTCTGTGCAACCCATGTATCAGTCAAAGAAGGAAACAGCTTTCCCTCCTAATCAGTGTTCCCCATGGGAGAGAAGAAGAGGAGGAGGAGGAGATTGGATTCATACCCCGCCCTTCACTACCCAAAGGAGTCTCAGCGCGGCTTACAATCTCCTTTCCCTTCCCCTCCCCACAACAGACACCCTGTGAGGCAGGTGGGGCTGAGAGAGCGCTGAGAGAACTGCTCCCGAGAGAACTGCTCTGAGAGAACTTGTGACTGACCCAAAGTCACACCAGCAGCTGCATGTGGAAGGGTGGGGAATCAAACCCAGTTCTTCCAGATTAGAGTCCACACTCTTAGCCACTACACCAAACTGAATAACAGCAGCGGCAGACAGCAGCCCTGTAGCCAGAAATTTTGGGTTGGGTGGGGCATGGGGAAGTTCTGTGGGGCTGCAAGAGAGGGGGAGGATGGAGGGGGGAGGAGAGGGGGCCCCTGCACGACTTCCCTGAACACCAAGCGGCAATTTTCCTGCTTGGAGTTCAGGCATGTGGCCATTCCTCTCACTTGCAGGGTTCCCTTTAAATGGTGGTTTTCAAGAAGGGGCGGCCCGTGCCTGAACTCCAAGTGACGCCACTTGGAGTCCAGGGAAGGCATGCAGCTGCCCCTCTCCCTCCCTTCCCGCAAGATCTAAAGGGACCTCCAGCTGATCAGCGGGCCACATACACCCGCCGATCAGCTGGAGGGCCCTTTTAATATCACAGGAGGGGAGGGAGGGGCAGTAGCTGTAGTGGGGTGTGCCTCACATTTGAGGGGGCAGAGCCCCGAAATGCCCCACCGTGGCTCCAGGCCTGGTAGACAGGCTGCTTCTTCTTCTGTGTCATGATCAGACATAGGGTTGCCGATCTCCCGGGGGGGGGGGGGCTAGAGATCTCCAGCAATTACAGCTCCTCTCCAGATGACAGAGATCAGTTCCCTTGGAGGGAACGGCAGCTTCGGAAGGCACACTTTATGTCGTCACATTTCTGCCCATCTCCTTCCCTTCCTCAAACTCTACTCTCCCCAAGATCCACCCCCCCCCAAATCTCCAGGAAGTCCCCAGCCTGTGGCTGGCCCCCCGATCAGACACGGAATTCAGCACTCTAGGCCTTGTCTTTGTTCGATTCTGTAAGTTTTCCAGTGTAGCTGACCCACAGCATAAAGAACGGCAGTATACTTCTTCACCCAAAGCAGAAAACTCCGTGGAACTGGGGGCATTTGGCTTAACTGTGCAAACACCAACCAAGGTTACCTTTTAAAGATCTGTTTACAGCTCTTCCTGCCTCCTGGTGGCTATTCTCTGCACTACGTCTCTCTCAGCGTCATTTTTACCATCATGGGAACTGGATGTTACCTATTCGGCGCACTGCAGAAATGTGGCTGTTGCTTCTCACAGATTTTGCCACAAGCAGAGTTCCACCTAAGATGAGTTCATGTGAGCTAGCTCACAGGGTTTTTTTAGCCTCCGGCTCACACGTTTTTGTCTTCGCTCAGGACGGAGGGCTCCAGAGCCAACTAATTTCCGCAGCAGCCAAATCCCTCGCTCACAACTTTAATGCCAGCAGCACACAAAGTACTACAGCAACAACAAATTTATTCACAGCAAAAAGCCAGCACTCTAATACAACAAACTAACTCAAACTAAATGCATACAACCACAAGCATAAATGAAATCTATAACATGAATATCAAATTGAGCACACATGTAAAACCTGTTAAGTCCTGTAACAAATTACATCTATTCGTCTTTCACTAGGAGCTTTCTAGTCCTTACAGCTAACCAGGCAAATTTGGCAAGTTTAGCTGTAACCTTGGGGCACCTACTTTCTAGGAGGTTCTTCAGCAATTGCATCTTTTGACTAGTTGAGGATAGAGTAGTTGTACAGAGTGGGAGAATATCACAAACGTGGCTATAGCTCTCAAAGTAGAATTTTTGCTCACAAGACTCAACAGCTTAGAGGAAGCATTGGCCACAAGTGAAAAATCTTTGCAATACTGTTTAAAACAAAATCATTCTTATGAATACCTCCAAGGGAAAACTCTATGGTTTTCCCTCGGATGGCCGTGGCCCCGCCCCCAGCGTGCCTGGCATCCTCCCATTACTTCTGGGTGATGTGCGTGCGGTGCACGCACCAGACGCCGGCCGGGTGCCCCCCGCTCCCGGCGAAGATCCACTTGGCAACCCTACCACTCAATGGGATCATCTGTGCATGCTCTTCTCGGGGTTCTCTGCCACATGAAGTGAAGCACTTACTGACCGTGAAGCACGGCTTTGGGAGTTGTGATGTCACAGTTTGGTGTAGTGGTTAAGTGTGCGGACTCTAATCTGGGAGAACCGGGTTTGATTCCCCACTCCTCCACTTGCACCTGGCTGGATGACCTTGGGTCAGTCACAAGCTCTGGCACAGCTGTCCTTGAAAAAGAGCCGTTTGTGTCAAGAGCTCTCTCAGCCCTGTCTACCTCACAGGGTGTCTGTTGTGGGGAGGGGAAGGGAGAGGAGTTTGTAAGCCGCTCTGAGACTCCAAGTGACGGGCGGGGTATAAATCCAATCTCTTCTTCTTCTTCTTCTTCTTCTTCTTCTTCTTCTTCTTCTTCTTCTTCTTCTTCTTCTTCTTCTTCTTCTTCTTCTTCTTCTCTCTCTTTTTAAATTCGCTTTATTTTCCATTTTACACTATATAATCGTACATATACTGATTTTTTACATAAATACCATTCTTGAGTCTATTGCTTATTCTTTTTCCTTTATCCATTTATATATCTTAGCCCACCTATCTTGAAACATTTTATCATCCTTTCCTTGCGATATTACACTCAATTTGTCCATTTCTGCTGCCTCCAAAAGTTTTATAGTTAAATCTTTTCTCGTTGGTATCTTCTTGTGTTTCCAATACTTTGCTATTAAAATTCTTGCTGCAGTGAGAATATAGGTTAATACATATACGTCATTTTCTTTATGTTCCTTGGGAATTATTTTTAACAGATATATCTCTGGACACAGTTTCAGCTTAATATTTAACATTTCCATTATTATATTACTTATATTTTGCCAAAATTTACAAATTTTTCCACATTTCCACCACATATGGAAAAATGTACCTACGTTCGCTTTACACCTCCAGCAGTTTTTATTTGGTGTTTTATATGCTTTTGATATCTTTTCTGGAGTCCAATACCACCTATGAAATATTTTAAATATATTTTCTTTCAACGTTATGGCCGTAGAGCCGACACTTCCGGAATTCTCATTCCCATGAGCTCCACCTGGGACATTCACTTCGTGGAGGTCAAAACCTTTTCCTTTTTAAAATCTGTCATGCAAACCTGGTTGACTATTTTGCTCCTTGGTGTGATTGTGATTTTTATTGATATGGTTTTGAATTGCTAGATGCCTTGAGGAAACAGTCAGTGAGGCTTACTGACCATTGGAGAACACAAGAGGGGGACCCGCGATACTCGCGGGGGTGGGAACAGAGCCCCGTCTCCTCCACCCCCCACCCCTCAATCTCCCTGAAGCGGCGGCGGCGGCAGCGGCCACGGAGGGGGCAACTTCAGCATTAGTATTGGAGAACATGTTCCACTGTTGATCAGATGCCCGGCTTTATATGAGTATTAGGACTGAATGTTTCCTGTATTACTAGTCTGAAGGCTTCTATGCTTTATGAGTGCTGTGTGAAGGATTTTTCCTACCGATACATGATTGAAGTCTTCTGCACATTATCAGTACTTTATGTAGTAGTTTGAACTCTTTGAAGAAGAACCCTCGAAACAAAGATCAAAATCCGGAGTCTTCGTTAACTACTTGTGAAATTACATGTGAACTTATGTATACTATGTATGGACTTGCACATTTTATGATGTAATCTTGCTTTACTGATATATGTAGTCCATTGTTATTGTTATTAGTTTTGCTTTTGTTACAATATAATTTTCCTTTGCATGACCTTTGTGCACTCCATGGTCTGCGCTATTTATACAGTGCTTGTTTGTTTACTGTGCTCAGTATACTGTGTTATCATTATTGTTTTGGTATTATTATGTTCCCCATCAGCCAATCAGGCAGTAGAAATCACAAGCTGGGGCAAACTTACAGAAAAAGTTCCTGGGATCCAAGATCACTGCAGACGGTGACTGCAGCCATGAAATTAGAAGACGCCTGCTCCTTGGGAGGAAAACGATGGAAAACCTAGACAGCATAATAAAAAGTAGAGACATCACCCTGCCAACAAAAGTCCATATGGTCAAAGCGATGGTATTCCCAGTAGTAATGCATGGCTGCGAGAGTTGGACTATAAGGAAGGCCGAGCGCCGAAGAATAGATGCTTTCAAATTATGGTGCTGGAGAAGACTCTTGAGAGTCGATCCTAAAAGAAATCAACCCTGACTGTTCCCTAGAAGGCCAGAGACTGAAGCTGAAGCTCAAATACTTTGGCCACCCAATGAGAATGGAGCCCTCACTGGAGAAGACCCTGATGCTGGGAAAGACGGAAGGTTAACAGAAGAAGGGGACGGCAAAGGATGAGGTGGTTAGACAGTGTTATTGATGCAACGAACATGAAATTGAGCAAACTCTGGAGCACAACGGAAGACAGGAGGGCCTGGCGTGATGTGGTCCATGGGGTTGTGAAGAGTCGGACTTGGTTGTGCGACTGAACAACAACGGGTCAACATCCTAGAGGGACGCTGCTGGTCAGAAGCAAGCGGAACCAAGCCTCAGCATCTCTGACAATTCTTCAGGGGGCACTTCACTCAAATCTAGGGTTACCAGCTCCAGGTTCGGGAACACCTAGAGATTTGGGGGGTGGAGTCTGAGGAGGGTGGGGTTTGGAGAGGGGAGGGGCTTCAATGGGGCATAATGCCATCGAGTCCACCTTCCAAACCAGCCACTTTCTCTGGGTGAACTGATCTGTGTTGCCTGGAAGTCAGTTGCAATAGAGGGAGAGCTCCAGCCACCACCTGGAGGTTGGAAACCCGACTCAGACCCTTTGTCAGCCAATGTCAATTGGTGTCAGCTCACCAGTTGTCTCCTCCTGCACTTCTGCCAGTTTTGGGGGGAGTGAGATGGGTCATTTTCACTTCCTGATCCACTCCTGGCAGAAGCAAAACCACAAAAGGGGGCATAGGAGATGGGGGATATTTTGGCCTCCTTGAAGTCACCCGATTACAAACATGGGCCACGGCTCAACTCATTTCCTGGCTATTCTTTTCTTCTTGGGGGTCCTGTTTCTCCTTCTCCTTGACTGCGGATCCACCATTTCTGCTTCCCCAAAGTTCAGTGGGAAAAGTTCGGAACGGCCCCTTTCCGTCGCGCAGAACAGCGTTTTACCTGCATCTCCCGCTGTGAGTGAAATTGCTAGGACCACCCTGGTTTTAGCCAATTTCATTCACAGGAGGGGTCTGGAATAAAGAGCTCCAGTAGCAGGTCAAAAGCACTGTTTGCTATTCTCTGAGATGCAGGCGCTGAACTTGGAGGATGTTACCCATCAAAGATATATTTTTGGGGGGAGGGGGGAGAAAATGACTGGTTTGTTTGTGTCCTTGCCTGGCACCTCCTTGGCACCTGGAGTGTCACCAAGCTCATTTAAAAGGTCTTGAGCCACCAAGGAGTGCAACGTGACTCTTCTATTTAAGATCAGCTTGCTTTAAAAAAAAAAAATTCTTCTGAGTCATTCATTTCCAAGAACTCCGGGCTGGGAAAAGGTGCCACCCACATGCCCTGAAGATGTCTGAGCCGGACAGGAACCAATCGACAGTGGGTTTTAAAAAGGGACGACTGTGTTTTGTCAAGTTACGTCGTCTGCGTCCCTGTCTATCTTTAGAAGCTTTGCGTAGTCAGCAAGCTTGCTGGCTTTATGAACCCTGTTTATAGTGGACGGAGACACCAGTATTTTGTTTTCGAAGGGCAGACTGGAGATCAAGCCTCTTGGTGGCTGCACATTATTTTGAGGAGGCGAAGGAGTGGGAACAGCTGATTATCTTCTTTGGTCCTGAACTTGATCAGGAGTTCTACCGATGTGTGAAAATCCATCTCACAAAAAAAAAAAAAATGAAAGGAGTAAAGATGTATCAGTGGGTGGCTCACAAAAGATGATCAGTGGCCGACGTATTGGGAATGCCAAAAGAGGTTCTGGGGTGCAGACTCACACGCTCGCTCTACGTCCGCAGCTGGAGTTGGCTCGGGTGGAATCCATCCTGGGGTCCTTCAGTTGCTTGTTAATCTTCCCATAGCAACAACCAGCAGTGAGTTCAGGCTCCTTTCAGTCCTTCAGTCCTGAAGGCAACTCAGTGGGTCCCATGCAAGGTGGGTCTGGAAAGGTTGAAGGGCACTGCCCTAGAGGACTATACTCCATATTCCAATGAACTGAAGAGTCAGACTTTATTCATATCCCTGATGAAGACTGTGTCATGCCCACTGTGCCACCCGACCCAGTGGAACCTGATCCCAGGGACTCTGCACCTTCAGCATCCAGGAACGAGCTCCCTGCACCCCTGGAAGTACAAAACCTAAGTCTTGCAGAGGATGAACACCAGCTACCAGAAGGGTTCACACCTGGAGCCGCTCCTGCAGAGCCGAGCACAAGCTCCACGCCCCCTGATCCCCCCCCACACCTGTAGCTCATTTACGAGACCAAAGGAGACGGGACTTGACAACCCGGCGTAGGGAAGCACGCATGCATGGGAGGCGTCCTCTGAGTCCCGAGTACTGACTGGAGCCAGGACTCTGTAATCAGCCAGTAATTAGTGACAAGGGGAATGGGCTTTTAAGGCATCTCTCTTCGCTCTCCAATTCGTGCTGGCAACTGATCACATGGTTGAATCGCTGCACCTCGGACCTTGCATCTTGTTTCCCGACTTTCCGCTTGACTCCCTCGGCTTTTTGACTCCGGACTGCGTGACATCGTTCTTCTGGCTCCCTGACTCTGGAATGTGTAATAAGAAGCAAAAGGTGGGTGTGGCTGGATAACCACACTTCTGGTAACACGGGGGTGCGGCCTAATGTGCTAATGAGCTGTGCGGTCAGGGGTGTGGCCTAATATGCTGAGTTCCTGCTATTGGGTGTGGCCTATTATGCTAATGAGTTCCTGCTGGGCTTTTTCTACAAAAAGAGCCCTGGAAGGGGAACAAGCTTTTAAGGCAGCTCTCTTCACTATCCAATTCGTGCTGGCAACTGATCACATGATTGAATTGCTGCACCTCGGACCTTGCATCTTGTTTCCTGACTTTCTGCTTGACTCCCTCGGCTTTTTGACTCCAAACTGCATAACATCATTCTTCTGGCTCCCTGACCTTGGAACGTGTAACCTGACTCTGAACAACAGCTTTCGCCTTTACAACTCTGACGGCCAATCTCCGGTAACCCTTAGACTGTGCAAGTGAACTGATATTTTGGATTGCGCTTTTGTTTCTCTGCCTATCTGGCGCTCTGACCTCAGCCTGTGTTTTTGGATACTCCGTGCCTTGCCTAGCCCGCCCCGCCAGGGCAATCGTGACAGCCTGTGGGCTCAAAACACATTGGGACTGCAGCCCCAACCCTTAACTAGTCAATGAATTCTGTCTGTGGTCCCCTGGATCATCTATTGACTTCTCGTGAGATGAAAGATGAGCCGCTTCCCAACAGTCCAGGGCCCTTTCCACAAACAATACTCCCCATGCAACTATTTCCTGTGACACATTTGTACGGTATCTGAAGGAAATTAATGAAGGAGCCATGTTTGCTCAAGCAAAGTCACCATTCAGGTAGCCAGCCGTGCTGGTCTGAAGCAGTGGAACAAATTTAGTGTCCAGTGGCACTTTAAGACCAACGAAGGCTTATTCAAGGTGGCTTTAGTGTGCGAGCCAGTTTGGTATTGTGGTTAAGTGCGTGGACTCTAATCTAAGAGAACCGGGTTCGATTCCCCACTCCTCCACTTGCACCTGACTGGATGACCTTAGTTCTGATAAGAGCTGTCCTTGAAAAAGAGCAGTTTCTGTCAAGAGTTCTCTCAGCCCCACCTACCTCACAGGGTGTCTGTTGGGGGGAGGGGAAGGGAGAGGAGTTTGTAGGCCGCTCTGAGACTCCTTTGGGTACTGAAGGGCGGGGTATAATTCCAATCTCCTCTTCTTCTTCTACCTCACAGGGTGTCTGTTGGGGGGAGGGGAAGGGAGAGGAGTTTGTAGGCCGCTCTGAGACTCCTTTGGGTACTGAAGGGCGGGGTATAATTCCAATCTCCTCTTCTTCTTCTACCTCACAGGGTGTCTGTTGGGGGGAGGGGAAGGGAGAGGAGTTTGTAGGCCGCTCTGAGACTCCTTTGGGTACTGAAGGGCGGGGTATAATTCCAATCTCCTCTTCTTCTTCTACCTCACAGGGTGTCTGTTGGGGGGAGGGGAAGGGAGAGGAGTTTGTAGGCCGCTCTGAGACTCCTTTGGGTACTGAAGGGCGGGGTATAAATCCAATCTCTTCTTCTTCTTCTTCATCATCACTGTAAGATACATCAGGCTTTATTGCAGGGGAAGAAGGAGATAAATGGATCTAAGTGAAAACGACTGTTGTTCCTATCTTTCCTGTTGGCTTTTGAGATGGTGAATCGATGTGGAAAGCAAGTGACTCGCTAAAGGCCTCCCAGTGAGTCTGTGGCAGAAACCCCTCTAATTTATACACTCACACTTACAGCACGGAGACGGGAGAAGAATCTGGAAGGATGGCTTTAAAAGAGGATGAGATGGCTTTAAAGGGGGGTGAGACAGACTTGTGGAGGGGTGATCCATCAAGGGCTACTAGCCATGTTGATTAAATGGACCCTCCACATTCATCAGAAGCAGATTTCTGTCTGCCAGTGCTAAGAGACAGGATCATAGAAAGGCCTAGACACCTGTGTCCTTCTTGTTGGCCCTTTGGGACGATTCTTTTGGCTGCTGCGTGAAATAGAATGCCGGACTAGCTGGAACACTGGTCCAGTGTTCCCTCTAAGCTGAGTGAGTGTGAGCTATCTCACAGTTTTTTTCGCCTCCGGCTCACGCATTTTCGTCTAAGCTCAGGAAGGAGGGCTCCAGAGCAAACTGATTGACGCAGCTGCCAAATCGCTCGCTCACAACTTTAATGCCGGTAGCTCACAAAGTAGGATTCTTTGCTCACAAGACTCCACAGCTTAGAGGGAGCATTGCAACTGGTCTACTCCAGCAGGGCTCCTCTTATGTTCTTGTGGCGTCAACAAATGGAATCTCGTGCCGCCCAGATGAGCAACTAGAATGGGGAGAGGAGGCTAGGCTACAAGCCGAAGAGATACAAGGAATGGGAATGCTATTCTGCTCTGTCAAGAGAAAGGACCATTTTTCTGACAGGAACGAATTATGAGTTTTAATGGATTTTGATGGCTTGAAGGTCACCGTCGATAGCTTTTGATGGCTGGGGGCTAGTGGCCTACAGGACTGGAAAGAAACAGTTTGGACGTGGCCAGTGAGGGAGAGAGGCAGTTCACCAGTGTAGCTGGCTAGGAGTCTTGGTTGCATCTAAGGTAGGGATGCCAACCTCCAGGAAGGACCTGGGGATCCCCCGGAATTACAGCTCCGCTCCCTACTACACAGATCAGGTCCCCTGGAGAAAATGGCTGCTTTGGAGGGCGGACTCTGTGGCATTGTACTCCATTGAGGTCCCTATTCTCCCCAGGCTCCACCCCCAAATCTCCAGGAGTTTCCCAACCTGGATCTGGCAACCCTAAGCCCCCATCCACCACCAGTGGCTGGGGGGGACCTGGTGACCCTACTCAAAGGGGACCAAATGCTGCTTTGATGGATATAACTGATGCCTGTCTCCCTTGCTTGACTTGTAAATATGACCAAAGCGTCTTACGCCTACTATACTCACAGCACAACCTTGCCTGTGAAAGGCAAAACCCTAAGAACATAAGAACATAAGATACGCCAATGTTGGATCAGGCCAAAGGCCCATCCAGTCCAACACTCTGTGTCACACAGTGGCCAGAAATACCAGTGCCATCAGGAGGTCCACGAGTGGGGCCAGGACTTTAGAAGCCCTCCCACTGTTGACCCCCCCCCAAGCACCAAGAAGACAGAGCATCACTTGCCCCAGAGTCCCCATCTATACCTTTGTGGCTAATAGCCACTGATGGACCTCTGCTCCATATGCTTATCTAATTCCCTTTTGAAGCCGTCCATGCTTGTAGCCGCCACCACTTCCTGTGGCAGTGAATTCCAAGTGTTAATCACTCTTTGGGTGAAGAAGTACTTCCTTTTATCCGTTCTAACCCGACCGCTCAGCAATTTCATGGAGTGCCCATGAGTTCTTGTATTGTGAGAAAGGGAGAAAAGTACCTCTTTCTCTACCTGCTCTATCCCATGCATAACCTTAGAAACCTCAATCATGTCACCCCTCAGTCGTCGTTTCTCCAAGCTAAAGAGCCCTAAGTGCTTTAACCTTTCCTCATAGGGAAAGTGTTCCAACCCTTTTATCATTCAAGTTGCCCTTTTCTGCACTTTTTCCAAAGCTATCATATCCTTTTTAAGGTATGGTGACCAGAACTGCACACAGTATTCCAAATGAGGTCGCACCATTATGATATTGGCTGATCTGTTTTCAATTCCCTTCCTAATAATTCCCAGCATAGCATTGGCCTTTTTTATTGCAGTCACACACTGTCTCAACATTTTCAGTGAGTTATCTACTACAACTCCAAGATCTCTCTCTTGATCAGTCTCTGCCAGTTCAGACCCCATCAATGTGTATTTATATTTAGGATTTTTGGCTCCAATGTGCATCACCTTGCACTTGGCCACACTGAACCCCATTTGCCCACTTGCCCATCCTTGACAGATCCCTTTGGAGTGCCTCACAATCTTCTCTGGTTTTCACCTGAACAACTTCGTATCATCTGCAAATATAGCCACTTCACTGCTTACTTCGAACTCCAAATCATTAATGAACAAGTTAAAAGCAGTGGACCAAGTACTGATCCCTGCGGTACCCCACGGCTTACCACCCACCACTGAGAAAACCCTAAAACTTCCTACTACTCAAAGATGGGAGGGGGGGCACAAAATCATTGTTTGGGGCGAAATGAATACTGTCTCTCCCCCTTATGTCCTAAACCACAGAGCTGATCAAGTTTCTTTAGTTGATTTTGTCTAGAGCTGCCACCAGATTTTGTGAACACATTTAAATTTGGAAAATCACAGTTTCTGATGCTAAAGACGAAACAACAGTCATGTTTTCCCTCCAGCTATACGAACAATGTTGAATGGAACTATTACAATTAAATGTGAGTTTTCAACATGGACTGGTTCATTAAAACTCCATCAAAGAAGTACGCAAGGCAGCAATACCAGCAGTGTAAAGAGTGGAGATGCATCCATTGGCAACAACACCATACAAAAACCGAGAGAAATGGGAAACGGATGTTTTGTACAGCCCGGGTTTTGCTCAGTCGCTTGTTTTGGTCTCCATTTGGCAACAGGTTCGCCTCTGATCCCCTCTGGAACCCTCATTCCAAAGGCAGAAGGCATCGTCCTGCATTGTGGCACAGTAGTTAGAGGGCAGCTATGGAATAAACAGGGACTTCTAGCCAAATTTTTCCCCTGTAAGCAGAGTTGTAAGCTTTGGGCTGGGAAATTCCTGAGATCTGAGGATAGAGCCTGGCGAGGGCAGGTTTTGGGGAGGGGAGGGGCCTCAGCAGGGTATAAGAGCACCCTCCACAGCAGCCATTCTCTCCAGGGAACTGATCTCTGTAGTCTGAGGCGGTGTTCCCTCTAAGCTGAGTTAGTGTGAGCTAGCTCACAGTTTTTTAGCCTCCGGCTCACACATTTTTGTCTTGGCTCAGGAAGGAGGGCTCCAGAGCAAACTAATTTATGCAGTAGCCAAATTGCTCACTCACAACTTTAATGCCAGTAGCTCACAAAGTAGAATTTTTGCGCACAAGACTCCACAGCTTAGAGGCAATGTTGGTCTGAGGATGTTGTAATTCTGGGAGATCTCCAAACCCCACCTGGAGACTGACAATCCTGCCTGTGACTACTAGATCATTCTACCAGTGTACCACTCAGTACAGTGTGCTGCTACATGTGACAACCATGTTTGTTTGAAGCCATCTCCCCCACCCCCATGGACATGCACTAAGAATTCACATCTTATGGGCGTGAATTAAGCCTCTCTCCCCCAGGTTGTTGGGCTGTGGTGGCTCAGAGGTTAAGACACTGAGCTGCAGTCCAGAATTCCTGAAGATTTTGAGGGGTGGAAGCTGGATAGGGTGGGGTTTGGGGAGAGACCTCAGCAGGGTGTGGTGCCTTAGAACCCACCCTGCAAAGCAGCCAATTTCTCCACTGGAACTGATCTCTGTAGCCTGGAGGCCAGTTGTAATTTCTGGAGATTGCCAGCCCCCCCCCCCCCCAGAAGCTGGCAACCCTTCCCTGCACCCACCTTGTTCTCTTGTAGGTGCAAGGCCAACATGTTTCTGTTCACTCAGGCTTTTAATTAAGGGGTTGACTTGTGAACACTATTTTAGACTGGAAACATAGGCCCCATTCAGACGCCGAATTTGCTGCAGGAGAGCCACAAATGCTGGGCAGATTTTCAGGGCGCAATCACAGCGCAACATCTGGCAAACGTAGCGCACCTGTGGCCAACCCGTGGCGTGCCGCCAAACCGCGGTGTGCTGCCATCATGTCTGATCGCATTCTGGCGGGTCTAATTGTGCCGGCACAAAGAGCCACGCCCCCCCTGCGTTATCTGGCCCATGTGACCGGGGCCATTGTTCTGTTTTCAGAGGTCTGTGCTCCATTTTTATGGCCTTTAATTTTATGTTGGGCTGGGTTTTTAATGCTGGATTTCAATTAGGGTTGCCAAGTCTATTTATCTTGGCGGCGGGGGAGCCTCGCCAAGCTCTGGGAGCCGTAGGTGGGCGTGCATGCACACGCAGCCAACATGTCACCGGAAGTGACGCACAACGTAGATCACGTTGAGGGGGTGGCCCCGATCGTCGGAGGGAAAACCATAGAGTTTTCCCTCCGAAGATCGGGGCCACGTCCCAAATGTGATCAACGTGCGTCACCTCTGGTGACATAGCCACGCTGCGCTTCAGGGGGCGGAGTTCTCCCTGGGGCCCGATTCTGCGGCGGCGGAAATCGGGCCTCCAAAGCGGGGGTTTACCTGCCACCCGCCCCCACTTGGCAGCCCTAATTTCAATCCATATCTTTTGATGTTTTTATTTTATTATGTTTTATTTTTTAAGATGCCTTGGGCAGGCTTCTGGAGAAGCAGCACAAAAAATGATGAAGAAATAAAATAAATCACACCCAGGGCCAGAACGTCTGTGGGGAAATTCAGTCAAGGTCCTCATTCCTTCTGGCACCTGTCTTGTTGGCTCCTTGTACGGCTAGAGCTTCCAGACAACTGTGGTCGAGGCCATTGTGACAGATTTTTAAAAATATATTTCTCTCCTTGATTTGAAAGATGAACACTGTTTCCTCATGAGGGAATCACCACAAGAAGCCTTGTATGGCTGGAGCTTCCAGACAACTGTGGTCGAGGCCATCACGACAGACTTTTAAAAATATATTTATCTCCTTGATTGGAAAGATGAACACCGTTTCCTTATGAGGGAATTGCCACAACAAGAAATGTAGCTTGAAAAGAAATTTTTTTGTGCTGTGGGTTTAGAAAGGAACTTCATTAGAATATGTCGAATATCTATATATTGAGAACATTTTTACCCCACAACTCTGGGAACGTGCCCAAAACCAAACCCCTTAATTAAAAGCCAGCGTGAGCAGAAAGGTTTTGGTTTTGGCACCTAAAAGAAAGCAATGTAGGCGCCCCTGCCTGGTAGGACTCAAGGGAAAAGGCATTCCACCAGCGAGGGCCCACTTCGGAAAAATCCCCATCTCTGGTTGCCACCTACCATCTCCGCAAGCGGGGCTTGTGATGCGGATCTTAACTGACAGGCTAGACAATATTGGAGGAAGCAGGTCCTTCAGGGACCCTGGCTCCAAGCTGGCACGGTGCATTATAATAACACAGCAGGAAGATCACACCGTCAGCAAAGGGAATCGAGAAAGAAAACAACTGTGCACAACAACACTAATATAATCTAGAAAATGTTCATTAAGCAAATAAAGATACAGTGCAGAATACAAAACTGTGTCTAGTTTCCATTCATTCAACGACGTCTCCGGATTATTGTCTTTGTTTCGGATATCTTCCTCCAGCATAGCATAATATTGTGAAACATCAAGTTCGGAATATCTGAGTTCTTCAGTCAGCGTCGACCAGAGGTCATTTCGGGGGGGATCGCGGGGGATCGCAGTTCCCCCGGGTGAGGTACGGGGGTGGGGCACATGACGAAGCCCCGCCCCCTGCTTCCGGCCGCCCCGCTTCCGGCCCTCATTCAGCCGGGAGGAGGCAGGAGAAGAGGGAGGGTAAGTTGCTTCCTCCCTGTCTCTCCCGACCCCTGCCTGCCTGGGGCCAGGGAGGGCCTTCGCGGGGCTTCCTTGCACTCCCGCCGGCCTTGCAGGTCCACCACCGGGCCCCTCATGGGGCTCGGCAGTGGAGCTGCAAGGCCGGTGGTGGCGGCCAGGACCGTTGGGGGTGGGGTGTGTGGCCTTCTGACACACTTCCGGTGATGTCAGGGGGTGTGGCCTTATGACACACTTCCGGTGATGTCAGGGGGTGTGGCATATGCTAATGAGTGATGCTAATGAGTTCCCCTCGCTCTTTTTCTACGAAACGACCCCTGGCGTCGACATTCATTCCAAATTGTTGCAAAGTGCTGAAGGAATGTTATAAAGTTTCACAAAGCGGGCCACCAGTAACTCATGGAACTACTCTCTATAGTGCCAATCTGGTGTGGCATTATAAACCAGCATGTTGCATTCTTGGATATGGTACGAAGATTTTTGAAGAGAGTGGAGGAAGTACAGACCGCAGGATGAGTTGTCCTCCGTTTCTACCTTTTCTGGGATAAAGATGACTTCATGGAAATCTTGAATATTGGTCTGATCAGGAACAGCAGCCTGGTATGTCATCATTAGTGCGTTCACAGTCAAGATGCATTACCATTTTGGAAGACGCATAATTCTTTTTAACCACCAGTCAGAGTGGTGGTGCAGGAAATCCTTCTTTCAGGTGTCACAATGACAGTGCTACGTGCTTGCTCCCTGCTGTATTTCAAAACAATCTACAAAATCTTCCTTTGTCTCTCCAACGCAGACCAGAGGGGCAAAGGCTGTCCCCTCCCCTCCTCCCTACCAACGTCACAGAGGATCAAATTATGGCCTCAAGAATCAGCAAGATCCCCTGGGGATAATTTTGCTCACACTTTGATCCGGAGAGCAGCTTTTAAAATGCGATTTTCTCATACCTGTAAACCCTCCCCCCCCCCGCAACCTTTGAAACTCCTGTTACACTGTTGTTGCTTCCAATCCAGCAGGGTATTTTTGCCTAGCCTAGAATGTCCCACAATGGCAGGCAGAGAGAGCTGTGCCACCAGCTGTTTGCCCAGCTGCTGTGTCTTCATGGGATCTTTCCTTGCTCTGCTGCGATGTCTCGTTTCCTAGTCATATGAAGCTTCCTTACCAAAAAGACCAGCTTGTATCCAGGGGTCATTTCCTGCAGGAGCGCACAGGAGCGGAGCTCCGGCAGTAAAGAGCCCAGGGGGGCGGGCACATGCAACGAGCCCCGCCCCCTGCTCCCAGCAGCCCTCAGTCAGAGCAAGAAGCAGCCAGGTAAGCTGCAGCGGTCCAAAACAGTCCAGTGGCACCTTTAAGACCAAGTTTTATTCAGTTACAAGCTCTCCCTCCTCTGCGAGGACAGATCTGCATGTTGTCCCCCCCCCCAATAGCTAGCAATCCAAAACAGTCCAGTGGAGCCTTTAAGACCAAGTTTTTTTCAGGTACAAGCTCTCCCTCCTCTGCGAGGACAGATCTGCACGCCTCCCCCCCCAATAGCTGGCAATCCAAAACAGTCCAGTGGAGCCTGAGCGGTGGGTGCTGTCTTCTGACACACTTCTGGTGATGTCAGGGGGTGTGGCATATGCAAATAAGTTATGCTAATGAGTTATGCTAATGAGCTCCTGCACCTCTTTTTCTACGAAATGACCCCTGCTTGTATCTTACCACTCTGCTTAGCCAAGTTTGAAGCCCCCCACCCTCCCACGGAGCCTTCCTCCAGCAAATTTAGTAGTGGTAGATTTCTATCATGTGCAGTGAAATCCTTGGAACACTTTCCTGGGAGCAAGCCCCACTGAATAGACTCGGGAAGGTGTCTGAGTAGGCCGCCTAAGAGTTGCCAACCTCCAGGCAGTGGAGCAGCTCCGTAGCTAGGGAATTTTGGGGAGGGGGCCTCGGGAGGCCCGCCAGCTAATTAAATCAAAGCACAGTGCAGGTGCACTTTGGGGGCAGCTCAGGAGGGAGGGGGCCCAGAAGAAACACTAGGGGGCCAGGCCCCACGGGCCCCACATTAGCTACGGGCCAGGGCTGGAGACCACCCAGATTTACAACCAATGTTCCCCCTAAGCTATGGAGTCTTGTGAGCAAAAATTCTACTTGGTGAGCTGCTGGCATTAAAGTTCTGAGCAAGCGATTTGGCTGCTGCATGAATTAGTTTGCTCTGGAGCCGTCCTTCCTGAGCTGGGACAGAAATGTGTGAGCTGGAGGCTAAAAAACTTTGAGCTAGCTCGCACTAACTCAGCTTAGAGGGAACACTGTTTACAACTGATCTCCAGACTGCAGGAATAGTTTCTCTTGGATAACATGCCAGCTTCAGAGGCTGGACTCCATGGCCTTTTACCCCACCAAGGTCCCTCCTGTATCCCTAAACCCTGCCACTCCCAGGTTCCACCACCAAATCTCCAGGAATCCCCCAAGATATCGTTGGCAACCCTACCTCAATACACTGCCTTATGCTTTACAGTGTTAAGGAACTGGTCAGCAGTGGGCTTGTTCTACGATCACGGGACCTTATTTTGTTCTAGAACTGGACCCAGAGTTTGCCGCACAAGATACTTTAGTTGCTTTTCACATTAAAGGCGATCTAAGCCACTCCTCATTCTGATAACCTTTATCTGTAGGTTTGGGAATATTGCAGAAGTGAGTCTTCCTTGGAAGGTTCCCCGGACTGGGGAGAGGCTTCAGCCTCGGATGAGCAGAGTGGTAAGATGCACAAGACAGGGATCGACCTGAGTGTTTCCATGGAGGGGAGCATTTTTGTCCATGGAGTGCAATGTTCTCGCCTACTCCCTTCTGCTGGAGCCCGAATGCCCCTCAGTGCTGTTGCCAGAGATCCCATGCCCCCCCCCGGAACCATCATTTCAGAAGGGGAGATCCTCCATTCCCAGAGCTACCTCAGCTGATCCGAGCCAAGTATGTATTGAGAGTAGGGATCCCAAGTCCCCCCGGGGGGCGGGGAAACCCCTGCCCCAGAGGCCAGGGGGTGTGGCCTTATGACACACTTCCGGTGATGTCAGGGGGTGTGGCCTTATGACACACTTCCGGTGATGTCAGGGGGTGTGGCCTTATGACACACTTCCGGTGATGTCAGGGGGTGTGGCCTTATGACACACTTCCGGTGATGTCAGGGGGTGTGGCCTTATGACACACTTCCGGTGATGTCAGGGGGTGTGGCCTTATGACACACTTCCGGTGATGTCAGGGGGTGTGGCCTTATGACACACTTCCGGTGATGTCAGGGGGTGTGGCCTTATGACACACTTCCGGTGATGTCAGGGGGTGTGGCCTTATGACACACTTCCGGTGATGTCAGGGGGTGTGGCCTTATGACACACTTCCGGTGATGTCAGGGGGTGTGGCCTTATGACACACTTCCGGTGATGTCAGGGGGTGTGGCCTTATGACACACTTCCGGTGATGTCAGGGGGTGTGGCCTTATGACACACTTCCGGTGATGTCAGGGGGTGTGGCCTTATGACACACTTCCGGTGATGTCAGGGGGTGTGGCCTTATGACACACTTCCGGTGATGTCAGGGGGTGTGGCCTTATGACACACTTCCGGTGATGTCAGGGGGTGTGGCCTTATGACACACTTCCGGTGATGTCAGGGGGTGTGGCCTTATGACACACTTCCGGTGATGTCAGGGGGTGTGGCCTTATGACACACTTCCGGTGATGTCAGGGGGTGTGGCCTTATGACACACTTCCGGTGATGTCAGGGGGTGTGGCCTTATGACACACTTCCGGTGATGTCAGGGGGTGTGGCCTTATGACACACTTCTGGTGATGTCAGGGGATGTGGCATATGCTAATGAATTATGCTAATGAGTTCCTCTAGCTCTTTTTCTACTAAACGACCCCTGGGAAAGATTAAGAATCTGAAAAGCAAGATCATTTGAGCAATCCTAAACGGGACTACCCAAAATCCTACTCAGGTCTATCCAATGGGATTTTCTGCTAAGAAGTGTTCCTAGGATTGCAGCCTAATTTACATAACATGGAAAGAACAAAGGGAAAAAAAGCTTTGGGGGAAAGACTCGGATATAGATTAAAAACCAAGTGGTTTATCTGCAGAGTCGCTGAGACTCTATCCTCAAGCTACAGCACAATCCTCAACAAAGGGCTCTTCATATTTCATTTTCTTCCATTTTATGTTCCTGTTCCTTTGGGGGGGAGTCGTGTTCCACAAATGTCTTGCTCCCTCTAGTGGTCAATGTGATATTACATTGATGTATGTCCCGTATATCTCCCTGGAGATTTAAACTGCAAGTTTTTATGCCGGACATAAATCAATGTAACATTGAATTGACCACTAGAGGGAGCAAAACAGGTGCAGAACATAAAAAAGCCCCAAGCAGCGGGAACACACAAGCAAGGAAAATGAGAATGCGGAAAAGCCCAAAATTACATTATTCTATGCCAATTAATTGCAATGGACTTTAAAAAATGTGACTTTGCTCAGGATAACACTGTTAAAAGGAGTCAATGAGGGCCTGATCAAATGTTGTGTGTTCAACATATACTGCTCCCCTTTTACGTTGGTAATGTGCACCTCAAATTGCACATGTACCAGATGTGCATTTTCATCCACATTTGTGATTTTCCTTGTATCTGTGCCAGTGTGCGTTGCCAGTGGAAATCCAGGATGGACTAATTCCCGTGATGCTATCCCAGGGTTCCTTTCCGTTTAGAAGATGCTCATTCCCTCCTCCTAAATCAGTAGCTTTAGAATTATGTTTTAGCATTTGGCTACAAATTGCTCTATGTCCAACATATCTCCCTGCAGATTTGAACTGCAGGGTTTTATGCTGGACATAAAGCAATGTAATATCAAATTGACCACTACAGGGAGCAAAAAATGTGTAGAACAGACCCCTCCTCCCCGAAGTTGCAGGAACACAAAACCAAGGAAAATAAGCTGCCCTGAGCCCTACGGGGGAGGGCGGGGTATAAATTTAAATAATAAATAAATATAAATAATAAATAAGAATGCCAAAAAGTGCATTTCAGTAAGCAATGCATAGTTCAAAACAGGCAAGTCCCTATAAAGAAACAACTGGAGAAGTCTTTCCATTAAAAGCCTGCTATAGATGGAATTTGGTTGCAGTTTCAGGTTCAGAAGCTCCCAGAAACATATTCCTGCCTTACTGACAATGCAATCCTAAGCAGGTATATTCAGCAGTAAATTCCACTGCATTCAATAGCACTCCCTAGTAAGTGAGCATAGGATTGCAGCCAAAATGGTTTAAAGCCTCTAAACCCAGTTTGGTGTAGTGGTTAAGTGCGTGGAATCTAATCTGGGAGAACTGGGTTTGATTCCCCACTCCTCCACTTGCACCTGCTGGATGACCTTGGGCAAGCCATAGTTCTGGCACAGCTGTTCTTGAAAAAGAGCAGTTTCTACCAGAGCTCTCTCAGCCCCACCTACCTCACAGGGTGTCTGTTGTAGGGAGGGGAAGGGAAAGGAGTTTGTAAAACGCTCTGATACACCTTTGGGTAGTGAAGGGCAGGGTATAAATCCAATCTCCTCCTCCTCCTCCTCCTCCTCCTCCTCCTCCTCCTCCTCCTCC
>NW_015164724.1:202970-204270 GCF_001447785.1 Gekko japonicus | reverse complement strand
TCCTCCTCCTCCTCCTCCTCAGGGATGCGATCTAGGGCAAACCTGAATTGCCTAGTGGTTTCCCCAATTTTCTTCAGTTTAAGTCTGAACTTTGCAATGAGTAGCTCATGATCTGAACCACAGTCAGCTCCAGGTCTTGTTTTTACTGACTGGATAGAGCTTCTCCATCTTTGACTGCAAATTATATAGTCAATCTGATTTCGGTGTTGCCCATCTGGTGATGTCCATGTGTAGAGTCGCCTCTTAGGTTGTTGGAAAAGGGTGTTCGCTATGACCAGTGTGTTCTCTTGACAAAACTCTGTTAACCTTTGCCCTGCTTCATTTTGCTTTCCAAGGCCAAACTTGTCTGTTATTCCAGTTACCTTTTCACTTCCTACTTTAGCATTCCAGTCCCCTATGATGATGAGGACATCATTTTTTGGTGTTAATTCTAGGAGGTGTTGTAGGTCTTCATAGAACCGGTCCACTTCAGCCTCTTCTGCATCAGTGGTTGGGGCATACACTTGAATTACTGTGATGTTGAATGGTTTGCCTTGGAATCGGACAGAAATCATTCTGTCATTTTTGAGATTGTATCCCAGTACTGCCTTTTGCACTCTCTTGTTGACTATAAAGGCCACACCATTTTTTCTACGAGATTCCTGGCCACAGTAGTAGATATAATGGTCTTCTGAGTTAAATTCGCCCATTCCTGTCCACTTAAGTTCACTGATTCCTAAGATATCGATGTTCAGTCTTGCCATCTCATTTTTGACCACGTCAAGCTTACCTTGATTCATAGATCTTACATTCCAGGTTCCTATGTAGTATTGTTCTTTGCAGCATTGGACTTTCCTTTCACCATCAGACACATCCACAACTGAGCGTCCTTTCGGCTTTGGCCCAGCCGCTTCACTCTTTCTGGGGTTACTTGTACTTGCCCTCTGCTCTTCCTCAGTAGCATATTGGACACCTTCCGACCTGAGGGGCTCATCTTCCGGCGTCATATCTTTTAGCCTTTTGATACTGTCCATGGGGTTTTCTTGGCAAAAATACTGGAGTGGGTTGCCATTTCCTTCTCCAGGTGGATCACGCTTGGTCTGAGTTCTCTGCTGTGGCCTGTCCGTCTTGGGTGGCCCTTCACGGCATAGCCCACAGCTTCATTGAACTGCGCAAGCCCCCTCGCCACGACAAGGCAGTGATCCATGAGGGGGAACATCAACTCTAGTGTATTGTAAACACTTTCAAACTACAACATCACATTTCAAACACTTTCAAACTAAGTTATATAACATGAAGAGTCCAACTGTCTTCTTCCTGA
>NW_015164724.1:198241-198421 GCF_001447785.1 Gekko japonicus | reverse complement strand
ATGAGCCTGTTGAAAAAGGATCCTGGCTCCTCTCCATGGAGGCCTTCGGTCACTCCCCCTCCTCCTATTATACTTGAAGGGGATGAACATTTTGAAATCGCTGATGTGCTTGATTCCAAACTTAAGCGTGGTAAGCTCTGGTATCTCATTGAATGGGTGGACTTCGGACCCCAGCACCGC
>NW_015164724.1:188846-198102 GCF_001447785.1 Gekko japonicus | reverse complement strand
GACGGTGGTTAATGTGTATTTTTGAGGGGGCAGTATGTCAGCAAGCTGCCATGGAGTTCTGTGTTGCTGGTTCTTCTGTACAGTTGCTACCCCCCCCTTTGCCTGTGTGCTATTATTTTACTCTGCTGTAATGCCTAAGCCAAACAACTGGAGGACGTACTGGGGGAGTTCGCTTCATTGCCAGCTTGTTGCTTTTAGAGCCTGAGAACTGCACCTGTGTTATGTCTGGAGATAGCCTGGTTCTCAGGGAATGAGCGCGCAACCGTTTCCTTTCACCCGCCAGCGGGAAAGTGACCCATTGGTTCTGTATCTGTTTCAAATCCCTTTATTATGCTTGCCCTAACTGTTTGTAGTCAGTTCTAACAAAGAACGTGTTTGAGTGTCTTTCCAATGCTTTGAAATAAATTTTGCTTTTCTTGAAAACGTGGATTTATTCTCGATGCTTGGGGATCCAACACACGTCAAGCTTACCTTGATTCATAGATCTTACATTCTAGGTTCCTATGCAGTATTGTTCTTTGCAGCATCGGACTTTCCTTTCACCATCAGACACATCCACAACTGAGCGTCCTTTTGGCTTTGGCCCAGCTGCTTCACTCTTTCTGGGGTTACTTGTACTTGCCCTCTGCTCTTCCCCAGTAGCATATTGGACACCTTCCGACCTGAGGGGCTCATCTTCCGGCGTCATATCTTTTAGCCTTTTGATACTGTCCATGGGGTTTTCTTGGCAAAGATACTGGAGTGGGTTGCCATTTCCTCAATGATTTGGTCACAATTCAGAACAAAGAGGTTTTCAAGTAGTTTTGCAGCAGCACAGGGTAACAATTAGAGGTCTCTCGAGTGAATACTAGAAGCATTGGAAGGGAAACCTTAATAGTTAACAAAAACTCTCCCTTGGACCCTAATAATTTTCTCAACCCTAACCAAGGGAGAGATGAAGACAACGTCAAATCATACAGATAGGTCTATACTATGGCTGCTGTTTGATAGAGAGATTAAATGAAATATTGGCCAAATGCAGGTTTTGTTTTGTTTTAAAAAAAGGTGTCAAAACTTTCAAGAGGGAAATGAAGCTTTCAATCTGTATACTGAAGACATAAACTTTTAAACATGTTAAAAAGAATTTTGTCAAAGAGGTTCTGGAACTCCATTCTGGTATGTTTTCTCCCCCAGAAAAAAAGCCTTGTATGCATCAAGAACAACAGTGGTGCAGTCCTAACGAGAGTTATACCCTTTTAAGGTCATTCACTGTAATTGCACTGTGTGGAGCTGCGGTGGCTCAAGTGGTTAAGATGCTGAACTGCAGGCTGTGGAAGGTCAGTAGTTCAGCAGTTCGAGACCCGGGTGCTGCATGACGGAGTGAGCTCCCATCTCTAGTTCCAGCTCCTGCCAACCTAGCAGTTCGAAAGCAAGACATTGCAAGTAGATAAATAGGTACCACTTCGGTGGGAAGGTAACAGCGTTCCGTGCGCCTTGGTGTTTAGTCCACCTTGAATATTTGAATGCTGAAACCACTGAACGACTATGGGGAACCCTGGACTTGGCCCGTCATCTTGCAGGGTTGTTGGAAACGAAGATCAACGAGCACTTTAAGTTTAAATCTATACTGGGTTTTAAATTGTATAATTATTTTTAACTATATGAATTATGTTTTACTGTTTGCAAGATTTGTTGCCTTGTTAGCCGCCCTGAGCCCTATGAGGGAGGGCGGGGTATAAATCTGATTAATAAATAAATAAATAAATAGTCATGCCGGCCACATGACCACGGAAACATCTTCGGACAGCGCTGGCTCTTTGGCTTTGAAATGGAGACGAGCACCGCAACCCTAGAGTCGGATTCGACTGGCTTTCGAGCAAGGGGAACCTTTACCTTTTACCTTTAATTGCACTGTAAGACTCGTTTCATCTCAGGGAGAATGCTGCCATATAATGATTAAAAAATATTGTAATAATTTCTACTTCAAAAATATTAAGAGGTTTCCTTGATGCTTTTCCTTTCTGCAGAAAAGGCATTTGACTAGAGTAGGTGATTTTGAATAGCAGAAAGAATTGGTGGGATTTTCAAAGCACTGGATTACTTTGATTTTCAAAAAGCATTCAACCACTCTGAAGAATTGACAGAAAAGTTTGGCTGGGTAAAAGAAAGAATGTGTTGGCCTGATCTTCCAGCTAGCCAGACTTTGGGATCTGCTCAATTCCTACGTTTCCTTAGTCTTCTCTTGTGAGGGAAATGGTGCTCAACATGGCAAAAACAGAACACATCATGAGGGAAGGGAGTTGCAGCCTAGGATAGGCATAGGGGTAGTATATAAACACCTAGTTTCTTTAAATGAAACTAAGTCCTTGGGGCCAGATGAACTGTATCCAAGGGTACTAAAAAAATTCATGGATGTAATATCTGAGCCTCTGTCCATTGTTTTTGAGAATTCTTGGAGAACGGGTGAGGTGCCAGAAGACTGGAGGTGGGCAAATGTTGTACCCATCTTCAAGAAGGGGGGAAAGGAGGATGTCTATACCTGGGAAAGTTTTAGAGCAAATAATCAAACAGACAGTCCTTGAACATTTGGAAAGGATGGCTGTGATTACTAAGAGCCAGAATGGGTTTATCAACAAGTCATGTCAGACTAACCTTATCTCTCTCTCTTTTTTAGAAAGTTACTACCTTGCCGGACCAGGGGAATGCTGTAGACGTAGTTTATTTTTATTTCAGTAAGGCTTTTGATAAGGTTCCACATAATATTCTTGTTGACAAATTGGTAAAATGGGGTTTGGATCCTATGACTGTTAGGTGGATCTGTAACTGGTTGACAGATCGCACCCAAAGAGTGCTTGTGAATGGTTCCTCATCTTCTTGGAAAGGAGTGACAAGTGGAGTGCCTCAAGGGTCTGTCCTGGGACCTGTTTTGTTCAACATCTTTATCAATTATTTGGATGAAGGGATAGAGGGAATGCTTATTAAATTTGCAGATGATGCTAAATTGGGAGGGGTAGCAAATATGGTAGAAGACAGAGTCAGGATACAGGATGATTTTGACAGGCTGGAAAACCGAGCTAAAAGAAATTTAATGAATTTCAATGGGGATAAATGTAAAGTTCTGCGTTAAGGTAGGAAAAATCAAATGCATAATTATAGGTTGGGGGAGACTTGACAGTAGATCTAGGGGTCTTAGAAGATCACACACTGAACATGAGTCAGCAGTGTGCTGCGGTAGCTAAAAAGGCAAATGCGATTTTGGGCTGTATCAACAGAAATACGGTGTCCAGATCACGCGAAATGATAGTACCACTTTATTCTGCTCTGGCTAGACCTCACCTAGAGTATTGTGTTTAGTTTTGGGCACCACAATTTAAGAAGGATATAGACAAGCTGGAACATGTCCAGAGGAAGGCAAAGAAGAAGGTGAGGGGTCTGGAGACCATGTCCCATGAGGAAAGGTTGAAGGAACTGGATATGATTAGCTTGGAGAGGGGATGACTGAGAGGTGATATGATAACCATCTTCAAGTACTTGAAGGACTGTCATATAGAGGATGGCGTGGAGTTGTTTTCTGTTGCCCTAGAAGGTTGGACCAGAACCAATGGGTTGAAATTAAATCAGAAGAGTTTTTGGCTAAACACGAGGAAGAACTTCCTGACAGTTAGAGCGGTTCCTCAGTGGAACAGGCTTCCTCGGGAGGTGGTGGGCTCGCCTTCTTTAGAGGTTTTGAAGCAGAGGCTAGATGGCCATCTGACAGCAATGCTGATTCTGTGAACTTAGGCAGATAAAGAGAAGAGAGGGGAGGAAGGGGGAAATGCTGATTGCCATTTTGGGGATCAGGAAGCAGTTTTTCTCCAGGCCAGTTTGGCCAGGAATCCTGGTTGTCATCTTGTGAGCATGGAACAGTGGTCACTGTGGGTGTGGAGGGGGAGGTATTTGTGTATCTCCTGCATTGTGCAGGGGGTTGGACTAGATGATCCTGGAGGCCCCTTCCAACTCTATGATTCTATGATCCTATGATTCTATGTTTAGCAGAAACAGTTACACCAAAGCACTGAATAGTAAACATAAGATTCATATGAGACCAGTTTTAATGAAGATGAAATAATAATGCATGTACATTTTGTTACAATCACATTGACAAACGTGAGAGGAGGAGGAGGAGGAGATTGGATTTATAACTTGCCCTTCACTCGGAGTATCAGAGTGGCTTACAGTCTCCTTCCCTTCCTCTTCCCACAACAGATGCCCTGTGAGGTAGGAGGGGCTGAGAGAGTTCATTCCAGAACTATGGCTTGCCCAAGGTCATCCAGCAGCTGCAAGTAGAAGACTGGGGAATCAAACCCGGTTCTCCCAGATTAGAGTCCATGCACTTAACCACTACACCAAATACGATTTGGAATTATATAGTGTTTTAAGAGTAGTTAAAGCATTTTATGTCTATTAATCTGTCCTGACACAACAATACTGTAAATTATTCTTATCCCTATATTGCTGAGGCAGGCCTGATCTTGCAAGGCTCGTCTCATGTTCTTATCTTGTTTGTCCTGAGTATTTATCTCATTGAAGGCGCCTCCAACAGGGCTTTAAGCCCAGACAGGGGGAAAGCGAGGTCCTCATATTGTGCTTGTCTTTTCCCCTAGGGTAGAGCAACACTCAGGGTTACTTCCAGTTAGCAAAACACTGCAGATGCAAAAGTTAAACCCCATTCTCCAGTGACAGGGTCCTGAGTGCCAAAAAAGGCTAATGCAGTCTTGGGGTGTATCAGCAGAGGCATAACATCCAAATCACAAGATGTCATTGTCCCACTGTACACTGCATTGGTCAGGCCACATCTGAAGGATTGTGTCCAGTTCTGGAGGCCTCACTTCAAAAAGGATGTGGACAGAATGGAGTGCATGCAGAGGAGAGTGATGAGGATGATCAGGGGCCTGGAGACCAAGCCCTATGAGGAAAGGCTGAGGGACTTGGGAATGTTTAGTCTGGAGAAGAGGAGGCTGAGGGGGGACATGATGGCTCTCTTGTGTTGGAAAAATTGGTAAAAATACTTAGATATTCAGAGTTTGCAATGGATCTTTGCTTCACCGGAGAGGAGGCATTTCTTTCTGTGTAAAAATCTTTATTTCTAAGGGAAGGGTACACAGGAAAATCTACAAAATAACAAAGACCTAAGGCTACATCTCTACAGCTACAGAACGGACCGACTACAGTCTCACAACAACAACAGCAACAACAACAATGGAGATTCTTTTCTTGACCCCTAGAAGGAAATCATTTGAATACATTAACCAATGTTTGTGAGTAAGCAGGCTTAGATTCATGGCAGTAGTAGGGATATACATTCAAAAATTACCTAGTACAAATCCACATTTAATTTCCTCTGTTCTTCAAAGTGACTATCTGAACACTAAAAACAGACAAGCAAAAACCCCATTCAGTAAACCTTCAAAACTGATAATTCTTTGGCTTCCACTGTTTACCATAGTTGTGTGCGTGTAAGAAATGAAAGCAGAAGGGATAATGAGAGAAGAGAGTCTCAGTAGGAAATCTAAGGAACAGGGGTGTCTGGAATTCACAAGAATAAGCAAGTGTTCCCACCAGCCGAGCGCCGAAGAATAGATGCTTTCAAATTATGGTGCTGGAGAAGACTCTTGAGAGTCCCTTGGACTGCAAGGAGATCAGATCAGTCAACCCTAAAAGAAATCGACCCTGACTGTTCCCTGGAAGGCCAGATAATGAAACTGAAGCTCAAATACTTTGGCCACCCAATGAGAAGGGAGCACTCACTGGAGAAGACCCTGATGCTGGGAAAGATTGAAGGTCAAAGAAGACGGGGACGGCAAAGGATGAAATGGTTAGACAGTGTCATCGATGCAACGAACATGAAATTGAGCCAACTTCAGAGAACAGCGGAAGACCGGAAGGCCTGGAGAGATCTGGTCCATGGGGTTGCGAAGAGTCGGACTCAACTGTGCGACTGAACAACAACAACACCATGTCAGCGGCTTTTCAAATATAGATTTTTTTAAAAAAAATCTCGGACTTCCTGTATGCCAGGGGCTTCCAACGTGGTTTCCATGGCAACCAATGACACCTTTCCTGAGGCCCACCTCGTGTTTTTAGAAACTGGGCGGGGCCAGATGGCTCTTTAGCCAACCAAGGCTTCTAATTGGCCATTGGAGATTTCATCGGCTGCACAGATTTTTAACAGCATTGCTTTGGCAGCAGCTGCCACCACAGCACAAGAAACATAAACTGCAGTGGCCATTTGTTGTGGTTGGCTCCACCTTTTGTGACAGCCATTTTGGGGCAGTCAGTTTGTGGCTGTGTCCACCACACTGGGTCAGAATTCCAAAGGTGCTCTCAGGCTTGAAAAGGTTGGAGACCCCTGCTCTACGTCATGTCATGACTAGTACAGTAACTGGTGATCAGTGGAGGTTTCCCTGTCTGTTTCTCCCATGGACGAACTTTTTCACATGATGCTGGAGACAGCAAAGAGTTTCGTCAGCTCCTGCGAACTCTAATGCCAGCCCAGATGTACACAAATTTCAACGGAAAGCACAGGAGGACTCTTGGATGACCTCCTCAAAGGGATTGCACTATCCTTAAACAGCAGAATTTGACTAATGGACTTGATTAATTATTAGTGGCGCACTACAAAGGTTCTTGGGGCCGCGGTGGCTCAGAGGTTAAGACGCTGAGTTGCAGACCGGAAGGTCTGTAGTTAGGCAGTTTGAGACCCTAGTGCTGCGTGATGGAGTGAGCTCCTGTCCCTGGCCCCCAGCTCCTGCCAAACTAGCAGTTCGAAAGCAAGACATTGCAAGTAGATATATAGGTACCGCTTTGGTGGGAAGGTAACAACATTCCGTGTGCCTCGGCGTTTAGTCATGCCGGACACATGACCACGGAGAAGTCTTCGGACAGCGCTGGCTCTCTGGCTTAGAAACGAATATGAGCACCACCCCCTAGAGTTGGAGTCGACTGGCTTTCGAGCAAGGGAAACCTTTACCTTTACCTTACAAAGGTTCTTATGGGGTTCCAGTAAGGTTGCCAGGTTACCCCTGGCCACCGGCGAGAGATAGGTATATAGGATTGTCCAGGGGTCATTTTGTAGAAAAAGAGGTGCAGGAGCTCATTTGCATAACTCATTAGCATACCTTATTTGCATATGCCACACCCCCTGACATCACCGGAAGTGTGTCAGAAGGCAACACCCACCGCTCAGGCTCCACTGGACTGTTTTGGATTGCTAGCTAGTGGGGGGGGGGCGTGCAGATCTGTCCTCGCAGAGGAGGGAGAGCTTGTACCTGAATAAAACTTGGTCTTAAAGGTGCCACTGGACTGTTTTGGACCGGGGGGCCGGGGGGGTCTGCAACTTACCTGGCTGCTTCTTGCTCTGACTGAGGGCTGCTGGGAGCAGGGGGTGGGGCTTGTTGCATGTGCCCGCCCCCTGGGCTCTTTACTGCCGGAGCTCAGCTCCTGTGCACTCCTGCAGGAAATGACCCCTGGGATTGTCAGATCCAGGCTGGGAAACTCCTGGAGATTTGGGGATGGAGCCTGGGGAGGGCAGAGACCTCAGGGAGGTACAATGCCACAGAGTCCACCCTCCAAAGCATCCATTTTCCCCAGGGGAACTGATCTCTGGAGATGCGCTGTAATTCCAAGGGATCCCCAGGTCCCATCTGGAGGCTTCCTCTTGGCCAAGGAGACGTCTTCCACTTCACTCCAAAAGGAGACTTCAGATGTTGCTAAGCAGAGTGGTAGGACACAACCTGGTGTATGGAACCATCGGGGGGGGGCAAGAAATCCACCTGCAAGCAATATATAGAATGTGAATCAATGTCAGGTCTTTCAGCCACCAAAGGTTCAGCACAAGTGACTGTCAGTGACGCTAGTTGTGTGCAATGCTCCCTCTAAGCTGTGGAGTCTTGTGAGCAGAAATTCTACTTTGTGAGCTCCTGGCATTCAAATTGTGAGCGAGCGATTTGGCTACTGCATAAATTATCTTGCTCTGGAGCTCTCCTTCCTGAGCTAAGACCAAAATCTGTGAGCCAGAGGCTAAAACACTGTGAGCCAGCTCACAGTAACTCAGCTTAGAGGGAACACTGGTTGTCTGTGTGTGTGTGTGCGTAAATAAAAATACAGGACTGCAAAATGATGCACTCCAAAATCAAAGGCAAATGCATTAGCGGATCTGCGGTGGAGATGTTTCGAAGCCTTCTTCTTGCCAGAGGGACAAGATACACGTGTTTTCTTGAACAACTGCTTAAAATTCAAGGTCAGGTTGCGCTGGAGACAGCGGGCTTCTCTGGGCTGGATTGGTGGAGTTGGTTTTGTGTTTTTTTTTTGGAAAACAGCAACGCCGTTGCACTGGGAGAAAAACATCCACCTGCTCTCCGAGGAGCACTGCAGGGAATAGATGCTGGAAGCGGTTCCACTTGAGCAGATGGCTGCACAACTTTGGCTGCAGAATAAATTGGCGATGGCAGTCCAAGGGCCAATCACAGATGGATGAAATTCCAGCCATGTCCCCAGCCTCCTGAACAGGGAGGATTCTCTGCTTTCCTCCATTTCTAATAAAACACGGCTGCATTTTCCACACAGAAATGATAGGAAAGTCCTGCCGAAGGAAGAATCAAAGAATCTCCTCTCAATAGTATTAGCGTGTCTAAAGTTCGACAGGATGTTTTTATCTCGGCCTTCCCCTGAGAAGCTCAGGGTGGCCACATGAAGCTTCTGTCCTGCTGTATATCCACAACAGTCCTTTAAGAGAAGTTCAGCGGTCACAGGCAACCCAAAGAACTTCACAGTGGATCAGGATTTGAAGCCAGGACTTCATGAACGGATCCCCTGGGCATCGCTACCAATCGCCACACATTGCTAGCTCCGGGCTGGGAAATACATGGAGGTGATGAGGATGGAGCCTCAGGAGGACAGGGTTTGGGGAGGGGAGGGACTGAGAGCCAGTTTGGTGTCATGGTTCAGTGCGCGGACTCTAATTTGGGAGAACCGGGTTTGATTCCCCACTCCTCCACATGCAGCTGCTGGATGACCTTGGGTAAGCCATAGTTCTGTCAGAGCTGTTCTTGAAAGGGCAATTTCTGTCAAGAGCTCTCTCAGCTTCACCTACCTCACAGGGGGTCTGTTGTGGGGAGGGGAAGGGAAAGGAGTTTGTAAGCCACACTCTGAGACTCCGAGTGTAGGGCAGGGGATAAATACAATCTCTCCCCCCCCTCCTCCTCCTCCTCCTCCTCCTCCTCTTCCTCCTCTTCCTCCT
>NW_015164724.1:184983-188810 GCF_001447785.1 Gekko japonicus | reverse complement strand
CTTCTTCTTCTTCTTCTTCTTCTTCTTCTTCTTCTTCTTCTTCTTCTTCTTCTTCTTCTTCTTCTTCTTCTTCTTCTTCTTCTTTTTGGTTTAATGCCATAGAGTCCACCTTCCACATAGTCATTTTCTGCAGGAGAACTGATCTCTATAGCCTGGAGAACAGTTGTAATTCTAGGAGATCTCCAGCCCCCCCGGCTGGCAACCCGAACATCTCAGGAACACGCCAGCTCTTCAGGGTTTTTTACCAGCCTGTCTAGTTGCCGTGTTCTTTCTAGATGCATAAGAAGAACTGAAGAAAGAATAGGGGATGGTTCCCCATGGAGACCATTCTCCACAATGAAGTTATTGTCCTGGCATTTGCGACATGGGGCATGCCAACGGAGGATCCACACATCTCTCTTTATATATAATTGTGTTTTTGGGTGGCACTTCTCCAGAACATTCCACACACTCCCAAATCAGTTGGCTCCCTGCTGTGTCAATCACAAGGTGTCTCTATCCATTGGTGGCTGTGTTGCCTTAGTCCCACCCACAGAACTGGTGGCCAGTGTCTTGGCCTCAGTATGCTGGGAGGTGATGAACGGGCCAGATGCTCCGGAGGGCGGAGGGTTCTGAGTCCGAGCCCAATCATGGCGGTGCTGCAGCGGGCAGCCATGGCCGGCTGCAGGTAGCCAGGTGGGTGGCAAGCAGATGGGTGGCAGTGCCATGGAGGACAAGGTGGCCAACAAGGACGGCAAGGCCAACATCCACGAGCTGCATGGCCCCAAGCGGTGATTCACCAACCTCAGCTGCGTGAGCCACCGGTGCGGAGGGCGGTAGAGGCGGGCAGGTGGGGCTGCACAGCCCCAAGCGGTGATTCACTGACCTCAGCGGCGTGAGCCACCAGTGTGGAGGGCGGTAGAGACGTTCTGGCAGGTGGAGGGTCATCAGGCCAAGGATGATCATGTGGAGGGTCATGTGGAGGCAGGTGGAGGGTCATCAGGCCAAGGATGATCATGGCAGTGCCACAGTGGTTGTCATTGACCACGGCCACCTGCTGGTGGCCGGGCGGGCAGTAAGCCAACGGCTGCCGGTGCCAGGGAGAAGAAGACGGCCAACGAGGAGGGCAAGGCCGACCTCCAGGAGCTGCACAGCCCCGAGCAGTGATTCACTGAACTCCCCTGCGTAGGCCGCCGGGGCGGAGGGCAGTAGAGGCGGCCAGGAGGCTGTTGGAACTGGGTGGGTTGAGAAATGGGGGTGGACCTTCCATCAGCCCTCGACCCCGGGGACTGGGGATGGGGGAGAGACTGGAGTGGTGGGGCGGGGGGCCCTGTGTACACGGCAACATATCACATCTTGTTAGAGCTCGTTGTATTGATTTTACAATGAGCTTTGCTACTAGTCAGAGGATACTGAGCATTTGGAATCATTGACCACCTGGATCTTGCCATCCACATATGGTTCTGTTCCATTACGAAATCTGCTTTTCCCTTCTATTTGCTGACCTTGGCAGAAGTATACAGTCATCCCCCTCCCCCAAGTGAGCACTTTAGTGCTATCGCATAATGACGGTAGAAGACAGAGACAGGATACAGGATGATCTTGACAGGCCGGAAAACGGGGCTAAAGCAAATAAAATTAATTTCAGTGGGGATAAATGTAAACTTCTGCAATTAGGTAGGAGAAATCAAATGCGTAATTATAGGATGGGGGAGACTTGTCTTGGCAGTAGTATGTGTGAAAAGGATCTAGGGGTCTTAGTAGACCATACACTGAACACGAGTCAGTAGTCTGATGTGGTAGCTAAAAGGGCAAATGCCATTTTGGGCTGTATCAACAGAAGTATAATGTCCAGATCACGCAAAGTGATAATATCGCTTTACTCTGCTCTGGTTAGGCCTCATCTACTTAAAAGATATAGACAACCTGGAACATGTCCAGAGGACAGCAACAAAGGTGGTGAGGGGTCTGGAGACCAAGTCCCATGAGGCCTGCAAGACGGAGCTCTTCCGCCAGGCCTTTGAGTAAGAGCCGCCGCCACCACTATTCTACCTTTGCCCCCTATGCTCTGGCATATTAACATCATTCGCCTGGCACCCCAAGGGGGGAGCGAGGCGCCTGAGCACGGCTTAGATGATAAGATCTTAGGAAGTCATTTGGAAGTTAAGATCTACCCATCTTGTCTAAATCTGTTTGTAAATTTATTGTATTTTATTGTATTTTATTGTTTTTAAACTATGTGTTTACTGTTTTAACCTCGGTACATGGTGCCCTTGTTAGCCGCCCTGAGCCTTCGGGGTACGGCGGGATATAAATTCAAATATAAATAAATAAATAAATATAATGGTTGAAGGAGCTAGGCATGTTTAGTCTGGAGAGGAGATGACTGAGAGGTGATATGAGAACCATCTTCAAGTCCTTGAAGGACTGTTTTCTGTTGCCCCAGAAAGTTGGACATGTTGAACATTGATGTTGAACTTAATGTTGAAATTAAATCAGAAGAGTTTTTGGCTAAACATTAGGAAGAACTTCCTGACAAAGCAGTTCCTCAGTGGAGGTGGTGGGCTCTCCTCCTTTGGAGGTTTTCAAGCAGAGGCTAGGTGGCCATCTGACAGCAATGCTGATTCTGTGAACTTAGGCAGATCATGAGAAGAGAGGGGAGGAAGGGTTGTCTCAGTGCTTAGTTCTTGTGGCCCTTTCTTACACGCCCAGGGAAATGCTGATCGCCATTTTGGGGGTCAGGAAGCAGTTTTTCTCCAGGCCAATTTGGCCAGAGATCCTGGCTGTCCTCTTCTGAGCATGGAACATTGGTCCTCTTCTGAGCATGGAACATTGGCCACTGGGGGTGTGGAGGGGGAGGTATTTGTGAATTTCCTGCATTGTGCAGGGGGTTGGACTAGATGATCCTGGAGGTCCCCTCCAACTCTATGATTCTGATGCGAGAAATATCACCTACCGGTAGGAATAGCAGCAAGTCTCACCAGTATCATGATGTAATAGTGGCAGTTTCAAATAGCCCCTCTCTGACATGCCCATGAGACAAGATTACATTACATTACATTACATTTCCAATTTCTATACCGCCCATGACCCCTCTAATGGGTCTCAGAACGGTTTACACTGTACTACTTTCGTAGTTTGTTTACCTAGCTAGGGCCACAGATTCACGGGGAGGGGATTACCTAGCAGCACCCTGCCGCGTATTACCTCCTCATCGGCAGGCTTTGGGTGTTGTTCCTGGCGACCAACTCAGCAGGCTCTGCTGGCTTCTTCCTCCAGCATGCACCGCTTCGGACTGCAGCTTCCGGCTTTTACGTGCTGCGTTGTTTCGCAGTTGCTTCGCCCCGACTCCGCCTCCATCCGATCTGGTCGTCGCCTGGATCGCCCGGTTCCGCCGCCATTGTTCTTTCGCCGACGCTTTTTCTCACCGCCGCCGCCGCCGTCAACACTCCTGGCACGGAACCAGGAGGAGGGTGCCCCCTGCCAACTATGGCGGTACCCATTTCTCTACTTGTATTTACTTTCGAGCCGCTGGGTTGGCGGGAGCTGGGACAGGGGCCAGGAGCTCACTCCGTCCGCGGTGGGGATTCGAATAGCCATTATGGCTGGTCACTATAGATGTTACCCGCAGGCGTCGTACTGCCTCCGCCACCGCAGGAACTCATTAGCATAATAGGCCACACCCAGAAGCAGAAACTCATTAGCATATTAGGCCACACCCCTGACAGCACAGCTCATTTGCCTATTAAGCCGCATTCCCGTGTTACCAGAAGTGTGGTCATCCAGCCACACCTACCTTTTGCTTCTTATTCTGTTCACCTTGTTTGTTGTCAAAACCCAGGGCCTTT
>NW_015164724.1:179895-184896 GCF_001447785.1 Gekko japonicus | reverse complement strand
GTTTCTGCTGTTGGGTGTGGCCTATTATGCTAATGAGTTCCTGCTGGGCTTTTTCTACAAAAAGAGCTCTGGATGGTGACAGCACTACCTTTGGCTAGTGTGGAACCACCCAACAGGGCTGCAGATATGTGCCAGAGTGTGCCTTTATTGCATGGCAACGATACTGACATTTGCAACCCGACCCCTCCCACTTGCCTTGGTTGTGACTGAGGCCCGTGCCGTTGCCAAGTGGCAGCCTTTGTCCTCCACCCCCCCTCTTCTGCTCCTTCCCTTCCATCATCAGGGTGGGAAGCTTCTTGGATACAGAAGGAATTGATTCAACTAAGCTTCTGGGGACTGGGTTTACATCTTGGGATGACACACCATGATGAGGCTGACACAGCCACAGGAGTGTGATAAACTTGCTGTTTATGACTGAAGCCTGGATGAGCCAGGCAGGGGTCGTGTGGGGGCAATGCACCCTTTGAAGCATCCTGTGCCCCCTCTCTGATTTTCCAGCTTCAGGGGAGGAGACAGAAAGGGGGTCTTGAACACTTTTCCTTATGGATATAGAAGGGGAAATATGAAAGCTGTTTACAACTGAGGGAAGGGTGAAAGAAAAGCTGCAACACGGTTCCGGAGTTCGTGTCCTGAGTTTGCCTTTCATTACCAAGTTCATTCTCTTTTGCTTTGTTCATTCTCTCGTTGCTTTGCTCTTTTGCCTTCCCTTCTTTGCCCCTTTCCTTCTTTCTTGTTTGCTGCCTCTCCTCTGTAATGACTGCAGGGAAACGTGAGAGTTGCAGGCAGAAAAATCTGAGTGAGATTTGAGTGAGTCAGTTTGGTGTAGTGGTGAAGTGCACGGACTCTAATCTGGGAGAACTGGGTTTGATTCCCCACTCCTCCACTTGCACCTGCTGGATGATTTGGGGCAAGCCATAGTTCCGGCACAGCTGTTCTTGGGGGGGAGGGAAAGCAGTTTCTGTCAGAGCTCTCTCAGCCCCACCTACCTCACAGGGTGTCTGTTGATAAATCCAATCTCTTCTTCTTCTTTTACCTCACAGGGTGTCTGTTGTGGGGAGGGGAAGGGAAAGGAGTTTGTAAGCCGCTCTGAGACTCCTTTGGGCAGTGAAGGACGGGGTATAAATCCAATCTCTTCTTCTTCTTCTATACCATTTGGGGGTTGCCTTGTTTATGGTGTATATGGGGAGGGAACAGGAGAAGAAAAATGGGAACACAACCTGGTATCTGGGATCAGCCATCGATTTGCAAGCAACTTTGCTGTAAATTGCTTGTGTGAATGAATATTGTGTACCTGATCATGTTCCTGGATGATGTTTATGCAATAGTGAGTAACCACTTCCAAAACACATATCTTTTCCCTCTTTCCCGTCCCTGGAAGACTCCATAGTCACTTTTGCTGCTTCATTTTGCCCTTCCCTCTCACCAGCCAACCTACCATTATCTCCCCATGGGGTTCTGCTTTCCCTGCTTCCTTCCCCCAGCAGCCTGTCTCTGGGAAAATCTGTCTGAGTGGCACAGTGGCTGCTGGTGCCAGACTGGGCCCGGTTGCACAATGGCTGGTAGAAGGCCACACTTGGCCTAATTGTATAGTGCCTGTTGCCCGCAGGCTGGGCCGGGCCCAGTTGCATGGGCTCTGCTACCACCAGGCTAGGCCAGTCCCAGGTGAATGGCAGGGGCTGCCACCAGTACAGTCCCAGTTGGACTGCAGCCATTACCACCAGACCCAGTTCCATAGCGGCAGCGGCAACTGTGTGGTGGCCACCACCCATTTGGGCATGGTTGCACGGTGGCCACCACTGTGTCGGACATAGTTGCATGGTGGCAGCCCCCACTGCTGGACCCAGCAGGGGTCATTTCTTGCAGGAGCGCAAAGGAGCGGGGGACCCAGTTGTGGGGGTAGTGACACTCCAGTGGAGACCACTGGGTAGGGTTGTCAGGCCTTTCACCATGGCAAGAGTCCTCCTGCTGATTGTCTCTGGTGGGCACCGCCACTTGGAGCAATGGTGGGGAATTTTTTTTAAAAAAAAAAATCAGTGCTGCTGCCCTCTGCACCGGTATGTCACTTCCGAGTACAACCAGAAGTAACTATGGGTAAGAAAAGAAGAACTATAAGAAGGACTCTGCTGGATCAGACCAAGGCAGTCTGTTCACACAGCGGCCAACTAGCTACCTCTGGGAAGCCTGAAAACAGGAAGACGGCAACAGTATTGTCCTGCCTGTGCACCCTAGCAAGTGATTTAAAGAGGCATACTATCTATGTAGGGTTCCCAACCTCCAGGTGGCACCTGGAGATCTTCTGCTATTACAGTTGATCTGCAGACGACCATGATCAGTGCCCCCTGGAGAAAATGGCTGCTTTGCAGGGTGGAGTCCAGAGGTCATTTCGGGGGGGATCGCAGGGGAACGCAGTTCCCCTGGGCCCCTGATGTCAGGGGGTGTGGCATATGCTAATGAGTTATGCTAATGAGTTCCCCTAGCTCTTTTTCTACGAAACGACCCCTGGTGGAGTCTATGGCATTATACCTTGCTGAGGCCCCTCCCCTCCCCAAACCCTGCTTTCCCCAAGCTCCACCCCCAAAATCTCCAGGTATTTCCCAACTCAGAGCTGGCAACCCTACACCTATGGCAGATGTCCATCATGATCAGTAGCCATTGGTTTTGCCATAGAATTTCTGGCGATTCCTAGAGCTATCCATTATCACTTTCAGGTAGGCTTGCCAAGTCCCCCCGGGGGGTGGGGAAAACCCCGCCCCAGAGGCCCGTTCCCCGCCACCGGCGGATCGGGCCCCGGGGGGAACCCCACCCCAACATGCGCGTCACCCGGAAGTGACATGACGACGCCAGGCACGCTGGGGGCGGGGCCATGGTCATCCAAGGGAAAACTCTATGGTCCCCCGTGGGTGGTTGTGGCCCTGCCCCCAGCATGCCCGGTGTTGTCACATCCCTTCTGGGTGATATGCGTGCGGCGCGCGCAAGGCGCACATGCTCCAGCCACCCTCCAGCCGCCAGCGCGGAGTCCCCCGCTCCGGCGAAATTTTGACTTGGCAACCCTACTTTCAGGTTGTACCTGGAAGTGATCTTGTGACATCAGCGCCATTGCCAATGTTACACACCTCCTCATGTCTCCACCTCAACCCTCCCACTAGTTGCCAGGCAACCACTGGGCCTGTCCCTGGCAAGTCCTGTCAGCAGGCACGACAGGGGAAGCAGGACAGACCTTTTCCAGTGCTGTTTGGGCCTCCAGGGACACCCCCCCCCAGCTTGGCTTTAGAAGACTCCACAATACCGTTGTGGTTGCTTAGCAACCTTCAAAACATCTGCTGATAGTCTAGTGGGGGTTCTTTTCTTAAAGCTATGCACATTATACTATTATTTTGGGGGATTTTAATCCCCCAATGTATTTTTTTTTAAAAAAAATATTCAGATCTTCCTGGAAACTTGGGACTTCCTTCAGGTTTGGTAAAGAAATCCTCCCATCTGTCCTTAGCTCCCCTTTTGTGGATTTGTTCATCCACACTCTATGGCTGGGTTTGTTGTTATATATATATATTAGAACTGAAGAGGCATAATGCTCAGGTGGACATAAAGCCAAGAATCTGTGCTGGAGGCAATTATTTGCAAGCAGGCTTAAAACTGTGGAAGTTACAACTTTAATTATTAATGCATGGAGGAGGAGGAGAAGAAGAAGAGGAGGAGGAGGAGAAGGAGGATTTTGGATTTATACCCTGCCCTTCACTACCCAGAGGAGTCTCAGAGTGGCTTACAAACTCCTCTCCCTTCCCCTCCCCACAACAGACACCCTGTGAGTTAGGTGGGGCTGAGAGAGCTCTGACAGAAACTGGTCTTTTTCAAGAACGGCTCTTATCAGAACTGTGGCTTGCCCAAGGTCATCCAGCAGCTACGAGTGGAGGAGTGGGGAATCAAACCCGGTTCTCCCAGATTAGAGTCCGCGCACTTCACCGGTACACCACACTGGCTACCTCTTGCACTCCCACTCCTTTCCCAACAGGCTTGAATCTTACCCCATACTCTTACGCCCTTCAAATTATTTTTGAGAGAACAATAGAGGTACAGGAGGAACTCTGACAAAAGGCTCATGGTAATATTATGAACAAAACATTCCCCCCGGATAGCCATTCTACAGATATATTCGCTGCAGAAGCCCCAAAGGAATGCTTTCAGATTCCAGGTGTTCTAGGTGTTTGCCACTTAAGATTTTATAGTGCTACATTCCCATCAAGAAATCACCGCCTAGACTTCACCAAAGAATAGAGGGCCTAGTACATGGTCACCTGGTGCAACACCATCCAATTTGGCTCAAAGTGGTCAATTAAGGAAGCACATCAAACATATTTGGTTTCTTGTTATTGCATATTACAAGAGCCCATCACTCAATGTACCTTTTTGTAGTCTCAACATAGAATTTCTGGCTCTGGGCTTGGGACTTCTGTTACATGAAGAAGGAAATCCTCGTCCAAACTGAGAGCCAGTTTGGTGTTGTGGCTAAGTGCGCGGACTCTAATCTGGGAGAACCAGGTTTGATTCCCCACTCCTCCACTCGCAGTTTGTAAGATGCTCTGAGACTCTGGGTGCGTTCAGACGGAGCGTTTCAGCCGGCATAAACTGTACCGGTTGGAACCGGTGCAGTTTATGCCGGCTGAAACGCGATCACACTTACGTCCTGACTGCGGAGCCCATCGCTGTATGCCCGTTCACACACAGCGGGCATCGGCGGTTTGCTTGTCTGTTTTTTAACACAGTTTGCGCATGTGTATAGGCAGCCATCCACAGAATGGCAATCTTCACGCATGCGCAAAACACCCCGTCTTACATTTAAAGTTTAAAGGTAAGGACTTACCTTTAAAGTTTAAAGAGCAAAGTGGCCTCCCTGAGGTCCCGGACTTCTCTAAAAGTTAAACTAAGGACCTTTTCTTTCTTTTTTAAACAAACGCCGGGGCGAAGCTTCGCCCAAGCGCATATCGCTGACCTAAAAAAAAAAAG